>NC_088241.1:26757303-26777303 GCF_036934945.1 Oncorhynchus masou masou | reverse complement strand
GGGCACCAAACAGTGCAGAGAGATTCATTGAAACATTGAACTCAAATGAAATAATGAACTCTATACAGTTTTGCAATAACTCACGGTACCAAAACAATAAAGATGGTGTCAATTCAGCTACTCAAAACATCAACTGCATATTCCAAAAAGCAGGTTCGAAAGCAAATTTGAGAAAACCAAAGAAATGCAACATCAGAAGCAAAAATCAAAATGTTTCTGACAAATGGTTTGATAATGAATGTAAAACAATTAGAAAACACTTGAGAAAAATGTCAAACAAAAAACATAAGCAGCAAAACAACCCAGAGCTACGATATGAATACTTTGAAACTCTGAAACAGTATAAACAAACACTGAAACACAAGAAATGTAATTATACCAACAGTACACTTGATGAAATTGAAAACGCAATTGACCAAAATCAGTTCTGGGACATGTGGAACAATTTAAGCACAACAAAGCCACAAGAATTAGCAATACAAGATGTAGGAATTTGGAAAACTTATTTTGATAATCTATACAAAAACATCCCACAAAAAGACTTGCAACAGAACCAATTAGAAATTAAAGAAAAATTGAACATCCTTGAATCAGTCATTAAAAACAACCAAAATCCATTAGATTACCCAATAACCCAACAAGAACTAAATGAAAAGCTAAAATCTATTAAATCAAAGTATGCTTGTGGTCTAGACAACATCAGAAATGAAATGCTGAAAAACAGCACACCTGAGTTGCAAAATGCTGTGCTTAAATTGTTCAACATGGTTTTAACTTCTGGCTGCTTCCCTGATGTCTGGAACCAGGGGCTCATCTCCCCTATCCACAAAAGTGGAGACAAATCAGACCCCAATAATTACAGGGGAATTTGCGTAAACAGTAACTTGGGAAAGATTTTCTGTAGCATTTTGCATTCAAGAATTCAAACCTTTCTACAAGAAAAAAATGTAATAAGTAAATGTCAAATTGGCTTTCTCCCTAACCATCGCACTACTGACCATATATACACCTTACACACACTAATTAATAAACACGTCCACCAAAAAAAGAGGGCAAAATCTTTGCTTGCTTTATTGACTTAAAAAAAGCATTTGATTCGATTTGGCACGAAGGGCTATTCTACAAAATTCTACAAAGTGGGCTTGGTGGTAAGGTATATGACTTAATAAAATGTATGTACACAGAAAACAAGTGTGCAATGAAAATCAAAAACCAAAGAACATAATTTTTTCACAATGTCGAGGTGTGAGACAAGGCTGCAGTTTGACTCCAAATCTTTTCAACATTTATATCAATGAATTAGCAGACATGTTGGACCAATCTCCAGCCCCAGGACTCACACTATTTGACACAGAGGTGAAATACCTGCTATATGACTTGGTACTTCTATCACCAACCAAAGAAGGTCTTCAACAGAAAATTAATTTTCTTGAGCAATATTGCCATAAATTGGGCCCTGGCAGTAAATTTCCCAAAAACTAAAATCATGATTTTCCCCAAAAAAAACAGATGTCAGAAACACAAATATAAATTCACCCTGAACAACACCTTAATTGAACACAAAAAAAATTACACCTATCTTGGTCTGACCATATCTGCATCGGGAAACTTTAATATGGCAGTGAATGCACTCAAAGAAATAGCCCGCAATAATCCCAATTAGAATTTGGACTAAAATATTTGACAGTGTAATCCTACCAATAGCTCTTTATGGAAGTGAGGTTTGGGGGCCACTCAATAAACTGGACTTTAAAATGTGGGACAAACATCCAATTGAAGCCCTACATGCAGAATTCTGCCGGAAAATCCTACAAGTCCAGAGAAATACACCAACTAATGGGCCGTAGGGCAGAATTGGGCCGTTTTCCAGTAATAATGAAAATACAGAAAAGATCATTAAAATTTTGGCTACATCTGAATTCAAGTCCAAATTCAAGTCTGCAATTTAAATCACTTCAAACCCAAGAGCTGAGCCCAGAAACGAGCCCTCTCAGTCAGCTGGTGTTGGACCTCACCAACCAAGCTGACACCAGCACTGCTTCAAAAGAAAGAATTCCAATAAGCAAAATCATGAACCAATCAAAGGAATCATATTTACAACATTGGAAAAATGAAACAAATCCCAAAGCTGACTAAATTGCTATCTGACCCTAAACAGAGAATATGAATTGGCTGATTATCTCTACTCTGTCAGAGATAAGAAGCAGAGACAGATCCTTACCAAGTACAGGCTGAGTGACCACCGATTGGCAATAGAAACCGGCAGACATAAAAAGACATGGCTACCCAAAGAGGAGCGTGTATGTGGTCACTGCATAACAGGGGAGGTAGAGACAGATGCACTTTCTCCTTTACTGTGATAAATAGAGAGAGAGGGAGAGAGAGAGAGAAAACAGAGGGGGAGAGAGAGAGAGAGAGAGAGAGAGAAAGAGAGAGAGAGAAAGAGAGAGAGATGAAACAGAGAGAGAGGGAGAGTGAGATGAAAGAGAGAGTGAGAGAGATGAAAGAGAGGGAGAGTGAGATGAGAGAAAAAGAGAGATGAAAGAGAGAGAAAGAGAGAGAGAGAGTGAGATGAAACACAGAGAGAGAGAGAGAGAGGGAGAGAGAGAGAGAGAGAAAGAGAGAGGTGAAAAAGAGAGAGAGAGAGTGGGATGAGAGAAAGAGATGAAAGTGGGAGATGAAAGAGAGAGAGATTGAGAGAGAGAGAGAAAGAGAGAGAGTGAGAGAGAGAAAGAGAGAGAAAGAGAGATGAAACACAGAGCGAGAGGGAGAGTGAGATGAGAGAAAAAGAGAGATGAAAGAGGGAGATGAAAGAGAGTTCCGGTTCCGGTTGGAGCGAGCGGTCGCATCTACACTTCGGTCCGCAGGTAGTATAACTTTTCATTACTTTTCATTACATTTCGTTATAGTACAACGGTTTGATTTGTCTAATCTTAGCAATTTCTTCTTAGCTAGCTACATAGCCGTCTTTGTATCAACGACAATTGCATAATTATCGTATTTCGTCGTCCTAACGTATCTGCCCAGCAGCTAGCTAAGCAGCTAGCTAACATCCACTGTCCACTAGCACTGTAGAAACTATTACACTCAACTGAACGACTCGATTAGCGTAGTGTCAGCTAGCTACATAGTTGTCTTCGCTGTCTTCGTATCCAAGATAATTGTGCAGTTTAGAGTGTGTAGACTTAGAGTGATTATCTTAATTTACCGAGGTTAGCTAGCCAGCTATTTGTCGTCCTTAACGTAGGAAATGCTGCTAGCTAGCTAGCCAACAGCTAGCCAACCTCTACCGAATTGAACTCCAACTACCCGGTCAACATTCCGCGTCGCTCCACAGGTAGTATCACATTTTCATTTCACTTCATTACAGTACAACGGTTTGATTTGTTTGATCGTAGCTAGCCAGCTACATAGCCGTCTTTGTATCTAAGACAATTGTGTAGCCTAGAGCGATTTTCTAGGTTAGCTGGCCAGCTATTGTCGTTCTTTTAACGTAGCTAGCCAGCTAGCCCCCGAATAGCAGCACTGTAGTAACTATTACAGTACAACGGTTTGTTTTGTTTGATCGTAGCTAGCTAGCTACATAGCCGTCTTTGTATCTAAGACAATTGTGTAGCCTAGACCGATTTTCTAGGTTAGCTAGCCAGCTATTGTCGTTCTTTTAAGGTAACGTAACGCAATCAACCTGCTAGCTAGCCAGCTAGCCCCCGAATAGCAGCACTGTAGAAACTATTACACTCGACGGAACGACTTGATTAGTGTAGTGTCAACATCGCAGCCACTACCAGCTAGCCTACTCCAGCAGTACTGTATCATTTCAATCATTTTAGTCAATAAGATTCTTGCTACGTAAGCTTAACTTTCTGAACATTCGAGACGTGTAGTCCACTTGTCATTCCAATCTCCTTTGCATTAGCGTAGCCTCTTATGTACCCTGTCAACTATGTGTCTATCTATCCCTGTTCTCTCCTCTCTGCACAGACCATACAAACGCTCCACACCGCGTGGCCGCGGCCACCCTAATCTGGTGGTCCCAGCGCGCACGACCCACGTGGAGTTCCTGGTCTCCGGTAGCCTCTGGAACTGCCGATCTGCGGCCAACAAGGCAGAGTTCATCTCAGCCTATGCCTCCCTCCAGTCCCTCGACTTCCTGGCACTGACGGAAACATGGATCACCACAGATAACACTGCTACTCCTACTGCTCTCTCTTCGTCCGCCCACGTGTTCTCGCACACCCCGAGAGCTTCTGGTCAGCGGGGTGGTGGCACCGGGATCCTCATCTCTCCCAAGTGGTCATTCTCTCTCTCTCCCCTTACCCATCTATCTATCGCCTCCTTTGAATTCCATGCTGTCACAGTTACCAGCCCTTTCAAGCTTAACATCCTTATCATTTATCGCCCTCCAGGTTCCTCGGAGAGTTCATCAATGAGCTTGATGCCTTGATAAGCTCCTTTCCTGAGGACGGCTCACCTCTCACAGTCCTGGGCGACTTTAACCTCCCCACGTCTACCTTTGACTCATTCCTCTCTGCCTCCTTCTTTCCACTCCTCTCCTCTTTTGACCTCACCCTCTCACCTTCCCCCTACTCACAAGGCAGGCAATACGCTCGACCTCATCTTTACTAGATGCTGTTCTTCCACTAACCTCATTGCAACTCCCCTCCAAGTCTCCGACCACTACCTTGTATCCTTTTCCCTCTCGCTCTCATCCAACGCTTCCCACACTGCCCCTACTCGGATGGTATCGCGCCGTCCCAACCTTCGCTCTCTCTCCCCCGCTACTCTCTCCTCCTCCATCCTATCATCTCTTCCCTCTGCTCATACCTTCTCCAACCTTTCTCCTGATTCTGCCTCCTCAACCCTCCTCTCTTCCCTTTCTGCATCCTTTGACTCTCTATGTCCCCTATCCTCCAGGCCGGCTCGGTCCTCCCCTCCCGCTCCGTGGCTCGATGACTCATTGCGAGCTCACAGAACAGAGCTCCGGGCAGCCGAGCGGAAATGGAGGAAAACTCGCCTCCCTGCGGACCTGGCATCCTTTCACTCCCTCCTCTCTACATTTTCCTCCTCTGTCTCTGCTGCTAAAGCCACTTTCTACCACTCTAAATTCCAAGCATCTGCCTCTAACCCTAGGAAGCTCTTTGCCACCTTCTCCTCCCTCCTGAATCCTCCTCCCCCTCCCCCCCTCCTCCCTCTCTGCAGATGACTTCGTCAACCATTTTGAAAAGAAGGTCGACGACATCCGATCCTCGTTTGCTAAGTCAACCGACACCGCTGGTTCTGCTCACACTGCCCTACCCTGTGCTCTGACCTCTTTCTCCCCTCTCTCTCCAGATGAAATCTCGCTTCTTGTGACGGCCGGCCGCCCAACAACCTGCCCGCTTGACCCTATCCCCTCCTCTCTTCTCCAGACCATTTCCGGGGACCTTCTCCCTTACCTCACCTCGCTCATCAACTCATCCCTGACCGCTGGCTACGTCCCTTCCGTCTTCAAGAGAGCGAGAGTTGCACCCCTTCTGAAAAAACCTACACTCGATCCCTCCGATGTCAACAACTACAGACCAGTATCCCTTCTTTCTTTTCTCTCCAAAACTCTTGAACGTGCCGTCCTTGGCCAGCTCTCCCGCTATCTCTCTCAGAATGACCTTCTTGATCCAAATCAGTCAGGTTTCAAGACTAGTCATTCAACTGAGACTGCTCTTCTCTGTATCACGGAGGCGCTCCGCACTGCTAAAGCTAACTCTCTCTCCTCTGCTCTCATCCTTCTAGACCTATCGGCTGCCTTCGATACTGTGAACCATCAGATCCTCCTCTCCACCCTCTCCGAGTTGGGCATCTCCGGCGCGGCCCACGCTTGGATTGCGTCCTACCTGACAGGTCGCTCCTACCAGGTGGCGTGGCGAGAATCTGTCTCCTCGCCACGCGCTCTCACCACTGGTGTCCCCCAGGGCTCTGTTCTAGGCCCTCTCCTATTCTCGCTATACACCAAGTCACTTGGCTCTGTCATAACCTCACATGGTCTCTCCTATCATTGCTATGCAGACGACACACAATTAATCTTCTCCTTTCCCCCTTCTGATGACCAGGTGGCGAATCGCATCTCTGCATGTCTGGCAGACATATCAGTGTGGATGACGGATCACCACCTCAAGCTGAACCTCGGCAAGACGGAGCTGCTCTTCCTCCCAGGGAAGGACTGCCCGTTCCATGATCTCGCCATCACGGTTGACAACTCCATTGTGTCCTCCTCCCAGAGCGCTAAGAACCTTGGCGTGATCCTGGACAACACCCTGTCGTTCTCAACCAACATCATGGCGGTGGCCCGTTCCTGTAGGTTCATGCTCTACAACATCCGCAGAGTACGACCCTGCCTCACACAGGAAGCGGCGCAGGTCCTAATCCAGGCACTTGTCATCTCCCGTCTGGATTACTGCAACTCGCTGTTGGCTGGGCTCCCTGCCTGTGCCATTAAACCCCTACAACTCATCCAGAACGCCGCAGCCCGTCTGGTGTTCAACCTTCCCAAGTTCTCTCACGTCACCCCGCTCCTCCGCTCTCTCCACTGGCTTCCAGTTGAAGCTCGCATCCGCTACAAGACCATGGTGCTTGCCTACGGAGCTGTGAGGGGAACGGCACCGCAGTACCTCCAGGCTCTGATCAGGCCCTACACCCAAGCAAGGGCACTGCGTTCATCCACCTCTGGCCTGCTCGCCTCCCTACCATTGAGGAAGTACAGTTCCCGCTCAGCCCAGTCAAAACTGTTCGCTGCTCTGGCCCCCCAATGGTGGAACAAACTCCCTCACGACGCCAGGACAGCGGAGTCAATCACCACCTTCCGGAGACACCTGAAACCCCACCTCTTCAAGGAATACCTAGGATAGGATAAGTAATCCTTCTCACCACCCCCCTTTAATGATTTAGATGCACTATTGTAAAGTGGCTGTTCCACAGGATGTCAGAAGGTGAATTCACCAATTTGTAAGTCGCTCTGAATAAGAGCGTCTGCTAAATGACTTAAATGTAATGTAAATGAGAGTGAGAGATGAAAGAGGGAGATGAAAGAGAGTGAGAGATGAAAGAGGGAGATAGGGAGAGAGAGAAAGAGAGAGATGAGAGATGAAAGAGAGAGATGAGAGAGAGAGAGATGAAAGAGGGAGATGAAAGAGAGAGTGTGAGAGAGAGAGCGAGAGAGAGACAAAGAGAGAGAGAAAGAGAGAGAGAAAAAGAGAGAGATGAAACAGAGAGAGAGAGGGAGAGTGAGATGAAAGAGAGAGTGAGAGATATGAAAGAGAGAGAGAGGGAGAGTGAGATGAGAGAAAAAGAGAGATGAAAGAGGGAGATGAAAGAGAGAGAGATAGTGAAATGAAACACAGAGAGATGAGAGAGAAAGAGAGAGAGAGATGAAACAGAGAGAGAGGGAGAGAGAGAGAAAACATAGAGGGAGAGAGAGAGAGAGAGAGAGAAAGAAGGAGATGAGAGAGAGAGAAGGAGATGAGAGAGAGAGGAGATGAGAGAGAAAGAGGGAGATGAGAGAGAGAGAAAGTGAGAGAAAGAAAGAGAGATGGAAGAGGGAGGTGAGAGAGAGAATGAGAGAAAGAGAGATGAAAGAGGGAGTGGGAGAGAGAGACAGAGAGAAAGCAGAGAGAGAGAGAGAGAGAGATGGAAGAGGGAGGTGAAGGAGAGAAAGAGAGATGAAAGAGGGAGGTGAAAGAGAGAAAGAGAGACAGAGAAAGAGAGAGAGAAATAGAGAGAAATAGAGAGAGAGATGAAACACAGTGAGAGAGAAATGGAGAGAGAGAGATGAAACACAGAGAGAGAGAAATAGAGAGAGAGATGAAACACAGAGAGAGGGAGAGAGAGATGAAACACAGAGAGGGAGAGAGAGAGAGAGATGAAAGAGGGAGGTGAGAGAGAGAGTGAGATGAGAGAAAGAGAGATGAAAGAGGGAGATGAGAGAATGAGAGATGAGAGAGAGATGAAAGAGAGAGAGATGAAAGAAAGAGAGCGATGGAAGTGGGAGGTGAGAGAGAGAGAATGAGAGAAAGAGATGAAAGAGGGAGGTGAAATAGAGAAAGAGAGAGACAGAGAGAGAGAGAAATAGAGAGAGAGTGAAATAGAAAGAGATGAGAGAGAGAGATGAAAGAGGGAGATGAAATAGAGAGTGAGAGAGAGAGAGAGAGAGAGAGAAAGAGAGAGAGAAGAGAGAGAGAAGAGAGAGAGATGAAACACAGAGAGGGAGAGTGAGATGAAAGAGAGAGAGTGAGAGAGATGAAAGAGAGAGAGGGAGAGTGAGATGAGAGAAAAAGAGAGATGAAAGAGGGAGATGAAAGAGAGAGAGAGTGAGATGAAACACAGAGAGATGAGAGAGAGAAAGAGAGAGAGATGAAACAGAGAGAGAGGGAGAGAGAGAGAGAAAGAAGGAGATGAGAGAGAGAGAAAGTGAGAGAAAGAGATGTGAGAGAGAATGAGAGAAAGAGAGATGAAAGAGGGAGTGGGAGAGAGAGACAGAGAGAAAGCAGGAGAGAGAGAGAGAGAGATGGAAGAGGGAGGTGAAGGAGAGAAAGAGAGATGAAAGAGGGAGGTGAAAGAGAGAAAGAGAGACAGAGAGAGAGAGAGAGAGAAATAGAGAGAAATAGAGAGAGAGATGAAACACAGTGAGAGAGAAATGGAGAGAGAGAGATGAAACACAGAGAGAGAGAGATGAAACACAGAGAGAGAGGGAGAGAGAGATGAAACACAGAGAGGGAGAGAGAGATGAAACACAGAGAGGGAGAGAGAGAGATGAAAGAGGGAGGTGAGAGAGAGTGAGATGAGAGAAAGAGAGATGAAAGAGGGAGATGAAAGAAAGAGAGAGACAGAGAGAGAGAAACAGAGAGAGAGAGATGAAACACACAGAGAGAGAGAGAGAGAGAGAGAGAGAGAGAGAGAGAGAGAGAGAGAGATGAAAGAGGGAGGTGAAAGAGAGAAAGAGAGTGAGATGAGAGAAAGAGATGAGAGAGAGAGATATGAGAGAGAGAGAGAGAGAGAGATGAGAGAAAAAGAGAGATGAAAGAGGGAGAGAGGGAGAGAGAGAGAGATGAAACAGAGAGAGTGGGAGAGAGATAGAGAACACAGAGAGGGAGAGAGAGAGAGAGAGAGAGAGAAAGAGAGAGAGAAAGAAGGAGATGAGAGAGAAGGAGATGAGAGAGAGATGGGAGATGAGAGAGAAAGATGGAGATGAGAGAGAGAGAAAGTGAGAGAAAGAAAGAGAGAGAGATGAGTGATGAAAGAAAGAGAGAGAGATGAAACACACAGAGAGAGAGGGAGAGAGAGAGAGAGAGAGATGAAAGAGGGAGGTGAAAGAGAGAGAGAGTGAGATGAGAGAAAAAGAGATGAGAGAGGGAGAGAGATATGAGAGAGAGAGAGAGAGAGAGATGAGAGAAAAAGAGAGATGAAAGAGGGAGATGAAAGAGAGAGAGATGAAACAGAGAGAGAGGGAGAGAGAGAGAGATGAAACAGAGAGAGTGGGAGAGAGATAGAGAACACAGAGAGGGAGAGAGAGAGAGAGAGAGAAAGAGAGAGAGAAAGAAGGAGATGAGAGAGAAGGAGATGAGAGAGAGATGGGAGATGAGAGAGAAAGATGGAGATGAGAGAGAGAGAAAGTGAGAGAAAGAAAGAGAGATGGAAGAGGGAGGTGAGAGAGAATGAGAGAAAGAGAGATGAAAGAGGGAGTGGGAGAGAGAGACAGAGAAAGCAGGAGAGAGAGATGGAAGAGGGAGGTGAAGGAGAGAAAGAGAGATGAAAGAGAGAGTGGGAGAGAGAGACAGAGAAAGCAGGAGAGAGAGATGGAAGAGGGAGGTGAAGGAGAGAAAGAGAGATGAAAGAGGGAGGTGAAAGAGAGAAAGAGAGACAGAGAGAGAGAAAGAGATGGAGAGAAAGAGAGAGAGAAATAGAGAGAGAGAGAAATAGAGAGAGAGATGAAACACAGTGAGAGAGAAATGGAGAGAGAGATGAAACACAGAGAGAGAGAAATAGAGAGAGAGAGAGAGATGAAACACAGAGAGAGGGAGAGAGAGATGAAACACAGAGAGAGGGAGAGAGAGAGAGATGAAAGAGGGAGGTGAGAGAGAGTGAGATGAGAGAAAGAGAGATGAGAGAGAGATGAGAGAGAGAGATGAAAGAAAGAGAGCGATGGAAGAGGGAGGTGAGAAATAGAGAATGAGAGAAAGAGAGATGAAAGAGGGAGGTGAAATAGAGAAAGAGAGAGACAGAGAGAGAGAGAAATAGAGAGAGAGTGAAATAGAGAGAGAGAGATGAAACACACAGAGAGAGGGAGAGAGAGAGATGAAAGAGGGAGGAGAAAGAGAGTGAGATGAGAGAAAGAGATGAGAGAGAGAGAGATATGAGAGAGAGAGATATGAAAGAAAGAGAAAGTGAGAGAAAGAAAGAGAGATGAGAGTGATGAAAGAGAGAGAGATGAAACACACAGAGAGAGAGGGAGAGAGAGAGAGAGAGATGAAAGAGGGAGGTGAAAGAGAGAGAGAGTGAGATGAGAGAGAGAGAGAGATGAGAGAGAGAGAGAGAGAGAGAGAGATGAAAGAAAGAGAAAGTGAGAAAGAGAGATGAAACAGAGAGATGAAAGAAAGAGAGAGAAGAAAGAGGGAGGTGAGAGAGAGTGAGATGAGAGAAAGAGAGATGAAAGAGTGAGAGATGGAAGAGGGAGGTGAGAGAGAGAGATGAGAGAAAGAGAGATGAAAGAGGTAGGTGAAATAGAGAAAGAGAGAGAGAGAGAGAGAGAGAGAGAGAAAGAGAGAGAGAGAAATATAGAGAGAGATGAAACACAGAGAGAGAGAGAGAGAGAGAGAGAGTGATGAAAGAGGGAGGTGAAAGAGAGAGTGAGATGAGAGAAAGAGATGAGAGATGAGAGATGAGAGATGAAAGAAAGAGAAAGTGAGAGAAAGAAAGAGAGAGAGATGAAACAGAGAGAGAGAGAGGGGGGGAGAGAGAAAGAGAGAGATGAAAGAAAGAGAGAAAGAGAGAGATGAAAGAAAGAGAAAGTGAGAGAAAGAAAGAGAGAGAGATGAGAGTGATGAAAGAAAGAGAGAGAGATGAAACACACAGAGAGGGAGAGAGAGAGAGATGAAAGAGGGAGGTGAAAGAGAGAGAGTGAGATGAGAGAGAGAGAGATGAAAGAAAGAGAAAGTGAGAAAGAGAGATGAAACAGAGAGATGAAAGAAAGAGAGAGAAGAAAGAGGGAGGTGAGAGAGAGAGATGAGAGAAAGAGAGATGAAAGAAAGAGAGAAGAAAGAGGGAGGTGAGAGAGAGATGAAAGAAAGAGAGATGGAAGAGGGAGGTGAGAGAGAGAATGAGAGAAAGAGATGAAAGAGGGAGGTGAAAGAAAGAGAGAAAGAGAGAGATGAAAGAAAGAGAGAACGAGAGAGAGATGAAAGAAAGAGAGAACGAGAGAGAGATGAAAGAAAGAGAGTGAGAAAGAGAGATGAAACAGAGAGAGAGAGTTGAAAGAAAGATGAAAGAGGGAGGTGAAATAGAGAAAGAGAGAGAGAAATAGAGAGAGAGAAATAGAGAGATGAAACACAGAGAGAGAGAGAAATAGAGAGAGAGAGAGAGAGAGAGATGAAACACAGAGAGAGAGATGAAAGAAAGAGAAAGTGAGAGAAAGAAAGAGAGAGAGATGAGAGAGTGATGAAAGAGAGAGAGAGCGAGAGAGAGAGATGAAACAGAGAGAGAGAGGGAGAGAGAAAGAGATAGATGCAAGAAAGAGAGAAAGAGAGAGATGAAAGAGAGAGAGAACGAGAGAGAGATGAAAGAAAGAGAGTGAGAAAGAGAGATGAAACAGAGAGAGAGATGAAAGAAAGAGAGAAAGAGAGATGAAACAGAGAGAGAGATGAAAGAAAGAGAGAAAGAGAGAGAAAGAGAGATGAAAGAGAAAGGGAGAGATGAAAGAGAAAGAGAGATGAAAGAAAGAGAGAGATGGAAGAGGGAGGTGAGAGAGAATGAGAGAAAGATAGATGAAAGAGGGAGGTGAAAGAGAGAAAGAGAGAGAGATGAGAGAGAGAGATGAGAGAAAGAAAGAGAGAGAGAGATGGAAGAGGGAGGTGAGAGAGAGAAATAGAGAAAGAGAGACAGAGAGAGAGACAGAGAGAGAGATGAGAGAGAGAGAAATAGAGAGAGAAAGAGATGAAACACAGAGAGAGAGAGAGAGATGAAAGAGGGAGGTGAAAGCGAGAGAGAGATGAGAGAAAGAGATGAGAGAGAGATGAGAGAGAGATGAAAGAAAGAGAAAGTGAGAGAAAGAAAGAGAGAGAGAGAGAGATGAGAGAAAGAGAGATGAGAGGGAGGTGAGAGAAAGAGATGAGAGAGAGATGAGAGAGAGATGAAAGAGAAAGTGAGAGAAAGAAAGAGAGAAAGAAAGAGAGAGATGAAACAGAGAGAGAGAGAGAGAGAGAGAAATAGAGAGAGAGATGAAACACAGAGAGAGAGGGAGAAAGAGAGAGATGAAAGATAGGTGAAAGAGAGAGAGAGAGAGTTGAAAGAAAGAGAAAGTGAGAGAAAGAAAGAGAGAGAGAGAGAAAGAGGGAGAGAAAGAGAAAGAGAGAGAGATGAAACAGAGAGAGAGAGAGAGGGAGAGAAAGAGAAAGAGATGAAACAGAGAGAGAGAGAGAGAGACAGAGAAATAGAGAGAGATGAAACACAGAGAGAGAGGGAGAAAGAGAGAGAGACAGTTGAAAGAAAGAAAGTGAGAAAGAAAGAGAGAGAGAGTGAAAGAGATGAGAGAGAGATGAAAGAAAGAGAAACAGAGAGAGAGATGAAACAGAGAGAGAGAGAGGGAGAGAAAGAGAAAGAGAGAGATGAAACAGAGAGAGAGAGAGAGAGAGGGAGAGAAAGAGATGAAACAGAGAGAGAGAGAGAGAGAGAGGGAGAGAAAGAGATGAAACAGAGAGAGAGAGAGAGAGAGAGAGACAGAGAGAGAGAGAAATAGAGAGAGAGATGAAACAGAGAGAGAGGGAGAAAGAGAGAGATGAAAGAGAGGTGAAAGAGAGAGAGAGTTGAAAGAACGAGAAAGTGAGAGAAAGAAAGAGAGAGAGAGAGAAAGAGATGAGAGAGAGATGAAAGAAAGAAACAGAGAGAGAGATGAAACAGAGAGAGAGAGAGAGAGAGAGGGAGAGAAAGAGAAAGAGAGAGAGATGAAACAGAGAGAGAGAGAGAGAGGGAGAAAGAGAAAGAGAGAGAGATGAAACAGAGAGAGAGAGAGAGAGAGAGAGAGAGAGACAGAGAGAGAGAGAGAGGGAGAGAAAGAGAGAGATGAAACAGAGAGAGAGAGAGAGAGAGAAAGAGAAAGAGATGAAACAGAGAGAGAGAGAGAGAGGGAGAGAAAGAGAGAGAGATGAAACACAGAGAGAGAGGGAGAAAGAGAGGTGAAAGAGAGAGAGAGTTGAAAGAAAGAGAAAGTGAGAGAAAGAAAGAGAGAGAGAGAGAAAGAGATGAGAGAGAGATGAAAGAAAGAGAAACAGAGAGAGATGAAACAGAGAGAGAGAGAGAGAGGGAGAGAAAGAGAAAGAGAGAGAGATGAAACAGAGAGAGAGAGAGAGAGAGAGAGAGACAGAGAGACAGAGAGAGATGAAATAGAGAGAGATGAAACACAGAGAGAGGGGGAGAAAGAGATAGATGAAAGAGAGGTGAAAGAGAGAGAGAGTTGAAAGAAAGAGAAAGTGAGAGAAAGAAAGAGAGAGAGAGTGAAAGAGATGAGAGAGATGAAAGAAAGAGAAACAGAGAGAGAGATGAAACAGAGAGAGAGAGAGGGAGAGAAAGAGAGAGATGAAACAGAGAGAGAGAGAGAGAGAAAGAGAAAGAGATGAAACAGAGAGAGAGAGAGAGAGAAAGAGAGAGAGATGAAACACAGAGAGAGAGGGAGAAAGAGAGGTGAAAGAGAGAGAGAGTTGAAAGAAAGAGAAAGTGAGAGAAAGAAAGAGAGAGAGAGAGAAAGAGATGAGAGAGAGATGAAAGAAAGAGAAACAGAGAGAGATGAAACAGAGAGAGAGAGAGAGAGGGAGAGAAAGAGAAAGAGAGAGAGATGAAACAGAGAGAGAGAGAGAGAGAGAGAGAGAGACAGAGAGACAGAGAGAGAGAGATGAAATAGAGAGAGATGAAACACAGAGAGAGGGGGAGAAAGAGATAGATGAAAGAGAGGTGAAAGAGAGAGAGAGAGTTGAAAGAAAGAGAAAGTGAGAGAAAGAAAGAGAGAGAGAGTGAAAGAGATGAGAGAGATGAAAGAAAGAGAAACAGAGAGAGAGATGAAACAGAGAGAGAGAGAGGGAGAGAAAGAGAGAGATGAAACAGAGAGAGAGAGAGAGAGAAAGAGAAAGAGATGAAACAGAGAGAGAGAGAGAGAGAAAAGAGAGAGATGAAACACAGAGAGAGAGGGAGAAAGAGAGGTGAAAGAGAGAGAGAGTTGAAAGAAAGAGAAAGTGAGAGAAAGAAAGAGAGAGAGAGAGAAAGAGATGAGAGAGAGATGAAAGAAAGAGAAACAGAGAGAGATGAAACAGAGAGAGAGAGAGAGAGAGGGAGAGAAAGAGAAAGAGAGGAGAGATGAAAGAAAGAGAGCGAGAGAGAGATGAAAGAAAGAGAGAAAGAGAGAGATGAAAGAAAGAGAGTGAGAAAGAGAGATGAAACAGAGAGAGAGATGAAAGAAAGAAAGAGAAAGAGAGAGACAGAGATGAAACAGAGAGAGAGAGAGAGGAGAGAGAGAGAGATGAAAGAGGGAGATGAAAGAGAGAAAGGGAGAGAGAAAAAGAGAGATGAAAGAGCGAGAGAGAAAGAGAAGAGAGATGAAAGAGAAAGAGAGATGAAAGAGAAAGAGGGAGAAAGAACGAGAGAGAGAGATGAAAGAGAAAGGGAGAGATGAAAGAAAGAGAGAGATGAAAGAACGAGAGCGAGAGAACGAGAGCGAGAACAGAGCGAGAGAGAGAACAGAGCGAGAGAGAGAACAGAGCGAGAGAGAGAACAGAGCGAGAGAGAGAACAGAGCGAGAGAGAGAGCGAGAGAGAGAGAGAGAGAGAGAGAGAGAGAGAGAGAGAGAGAGAGAGAGAGAGAGCGTGAGAAAGAGAGAGAGAGAAAGATTAAGAGCTATAGGGGAGCAGAGGAGAGTTAGGACAGATGATGAAAAAGAGGAGAAGGAGAGGTGGAGCAAAGGAGAGGAAAGAGAGGGTGAGAAGTAGGTGACACTGGCAGTGACAAGCACTCATTACCTGCAGTGTGATGTTGTTGATGTTGCTGGAGTCGATGCCAGAGATCTGGACGTTGGGACACACTAGGTTGGCAGAGGTGAGCTGGAGGTGGATGCCCTCCAGAGTTGCCAGACCCTCCGACAGAGACACTGTCAGGTCACCACCCGCTACAATAGAATCACAAACCACACCATTAGATTAGAAGACCTTTATTTTCCCAAGCTTGGATAATTCGACTTGCATTTTAAGGCATCGAGTTTGTACACAACACATAATGGGCTGTTATAAAAGCAGACTTCCATTCTGTGATATTTAGACATTTTCTATCGTTTAAATGAATCACAGAACACCCATCTATTCTGGAAGAATGGTACTTAGAAATGCATGATGAGCCCAGTTCAACTGTCTAGACTCTAAACCCACCATAAACCAAAGTATAAGGTGCGGGACTTTGAGAAATAACTTCAATTATGTAATTTAATGCAGATTCACAAAATAAAAAAATGAATGGTAATAATTCCGATTTTTCTGTGTTTGCTCAATGTGCCTTCCGTCTGCTCGAACAGATAAGAGGAGTGGCTTAGAGCAACTTATCATCCAACGGGGGATCTTCGAGGGAACAAGGGGCCTACATGCGAGCGAGAGGCTGCCAGTAGCACCCCGAGTTGTGTGCCAGCAATGAGCACGGTGCGTGGAAGCCATTTCTAAGTCATTTCGAAGCCCTACTAGATTCTCGAACAGCGCTGTAGGGGGAATTCATTTCATGGCTGCTTTTTTGGATGGCTTCCCCCTCGCCACCAGTTTGAACAAACGACAGATTAGAGGTGAAGTGAGCCAGAGTCCAGTCAAAACATTTCAACTCAAGTGTTGATGCTTTTCAGACTCCACAAATGTTGCTTCAGACTCCTTATTTCATCCTAGTCTGTAGATCTAACTAACAGATATGTCATACTGTAGTTGAAGCCTAGAATGTCTTAATATATTGGATTGAACAAATATTTATTTCCCATGAGATGGGAAACTTGTCTTTGACATGAGGCTCACACGAGGAAAACTACAGGAAAAGTGCTTTTAAATATTTGACAGAACATTGGTCTTGCTATTGAACCAGGCGTGAAAGACGTTGCCTGGCTACCTAGACTCCTTGCTCCAGCCAAATACTACACCACGCCCATGGACCTTAGTATCTTCTCCACAATGAGTCTGGATCGGAGTGCCTCCTTGACCCCTCATGAATTGAAACACATTCGGGGCCGTCTTATTGGTCCAGAAACCAATGGGTTGGGCCAGAGCCAGAACACAAATGGGTAAAGCGTCAGTTTGGAAAATTGCCATTCGCGTTGATACTCTGATTGGTTAGAGATGATCCAATCGCTGATGACTTTGTTTTGTACAACACTCCCCGTGCCCCTCTTCACCACAAACAATTTCAATGATGGCAGTCTCAGACACCAGTCATCAGCTCTTCCTTGGCTGGCTACTGAGAACAGACTGTACTTGGACTCAGGCTTCAAACATCTCCTCTCAGTCTCAAACTATGGTTTGAATGTAGACTAGGTTAGGGCAGACTGTTCAGGTGAAATATGGTTGCTGTGCTGAGCAGCACTTGGATGCATGCTTCATGTCAATAGTGGAAGGGGTGAGCTAGGCTTGCATAGGGTAATAAGTATTGGCAATAAGAATGAAATAATTATGTGTTTGTGGCAATGGACAGTTGTGCGAATGTGTGTGTGTGTGCCAGGGTTGCGGTGAATTCCACCTAAACTCAAGTCAGGAATTGAATTGTATTAATGCATTTTATGGAGAGGAACCCATGTTCAATTCAATATATTCATTGAATTGGAATTGACCACCAACCCTGATGTGAGTGAGTGAGTGGGCCCTTACCGGACATGGAGGTAGGCAGGATAGCCTGGCCCACCAGGCCTTGCTGCAGCAGGTTCTGGTCAAACTGGCCTGCGAGCACCTGGTTGGCTGGGAGGTAGATGTTATGGTCTGTGGTGGTAGCCTGGAGCAGGCCCACAGGGTGGAGGGTCTCTGGGTTAGCCGGGTGCTGCTGGTTCTGGTTACTTCTGGATGATGCCGCTCGCTTGGCCTTCCGACCCTCTGAGCTGGGCCGGTAGTGACACTGGATGTGGGTCTTGCGGTGGCCTGATGTGCGGAAGCGGAGCTCGCAGAAGGGGCATTTGAAGGGCTTGGAGCCTGTGTGGAGACGCATGTGGACTTTCAGACTCCCTTTGGTGGAAAAGGATGTGTTGCACATGTGACAGTTGAACAGCTTCTGACCTGCAGGGGGAGAACAACAGAATGATAGCATTTTTAACGGTATGGTTCTTCTTGTTTTCCCCTATAGTATGTAGCCCTAACGGGGATTTACTGTGTACCACTGATTCTCATTATTTAACATAGTGGTAGGTTTGGCAACAATGTGACTGCGGTCTGGGATCGAGTGAGGGCCACCAGGGGTTTTGTTTGGAGTGGGGGTTGGGTGTTAGGTCCAAAATGTGTATTGTGACTCTAGATTGATGTGAACCAATAAAAAAAATATATATTCTCAAAAAACTTTTGCCAATGATGTCCTGAAACAGAGTTTGAATGTCATTGTTCCATTGATGAACGTTTGGCACCTCTGTTCTGACAAGACGCCTTTTCCTCGATTTCTCCCCTAGAGTACCAATAAAACGAGTCACTTTTCTAATCACTGCAGTTCCAAAAGTTAATTCAGACGTCCCTACAGAGAATACTGATCCACAGCTCTTCAACAATAACTTGGGACTATTAGGCCTGCTTAGCAAATGTCTGGGCCTTCTCATTAATCAGGGAGAATGAGTGTGTCTGCTCCAGGGTCAGAGTGTCAAACCACAGTAATTACCAAAAGAGAACAAGGTGTGAGGAGATATCTCCTAATATCCCTTGAATAACAAAACTTTTCTGCTGCCATCTTGCGCCAGCGATCAAACCTACAACTCTGTCCCATAAATCATCGGGCACAATTACTCCCCACTGCACCGTTAGATGATAAGACATGCAAATGAGGCCGATTTAAATATTGTTTATAACAAATTAGGACTACGTGTCCAAGAATTTATAAACTCTTGTTTTTGAGTACGGACCCGCTTTCACTGCATTTACTGATTGATTTACATAATTTAACTCTTAAATCATGGATCAAAGTGCACTCTACACCCACAGAGTTGGACCATACTGAGAACATATTGCAGCTAATGTAGCAACAACCCTAACATCACTTAAACTAATTAACAGGGACAGATCAGCCTACGCTACTCCCACGGTGGCATTTGAACTAACGTTCCCCTCCTACAGTGTTTCCTCTGATCCCCCCATCTGATCAGATGGAGTGGAAGTGCACGCTGTGTACTGCACGCTGACCTGTGTGGGTCTTTATGTGGCAGTCCAGGGTGGACTTCACGGTGAAGTTCTTCCCACACTCGTCACACTTGTAAGGACGCTCTCCTGTGTGTATCCGGATATGTCTAGAGAGAGCGAGGAGGGAGGGAGAGAAAGAGCGAGCGAGAAAGTTACTCATGAACATTCCTGTTAGAATGGAGAGCATGTCAAGGGAATGCTTTAGGTTAAGTTTCAGAGTCTAAGAATTAATTAAAAGAAGTTCAATTAAAAGAAGATGAATTAAAAGAAGGTTCACATTCTTTTCATAAAAAATTACAGTGTAACACACAATGCATTTATCACCTGTGGCCATTCTGATGTTTTCCTATTTTAATTTTGCATGCTTTGTGCTTACCAAGGCTCCCAGGAAATTAAATAACACCTGGATGTCATCTCTCCTGAATTTGAATCTGCAAGTTTCAGGCACAAGGCCACTGACTCAGCAAAATTGTTAGTTTACTCCCTCTCATAACCTGAGCAGGGACACGTTTATTTTTATATTATGACATTTTTTTTGCTGACAAAGCAGAACGTTTTCTATTAGAATGGGTAGCTTGTCGGGGTAACCTGTCTTTGTCAAAAACACGTCAGCTTTATTGTTTTGATAAAAGAGCACCATGAAATGAAGTGAATACATCTTTGTTGCAGCCATCCCGGGGTGTTGCTGTCATTTCTCCTTGTTTTCGGGTAGGCTTAGTGACTCGATAGTTATATTAGGCTACTTTTGAAGAGCTTCCGAAATGAAAAGCTAAGTCTATCCCATAAATACTTCAATATGTCCTTGAGTTATGGCTGGTCGGGGGGTTGACGAAGCCATAATGATCATTACTTAAGATCTGACAAGCTCATTACTTAATATCTTAATACCCCAATCTAATATTCCTCGCCATTAATTGCAACCAAACTTTTATGGTCCAGTATAACCTATTCTCTTGTTAGCAGAACATTTTATGCTCGGATTGAAATGAATGATGGACCGAAATTTCAATAACTAAAAGTTACTGCTCGAAAACACTGCACTAAAGAAATGAGCCGTTGATATGGCACCTCTGTCCATTTCATAGCAGTATTTTCTCTTCTTCTTACAAGATGACTCCATAAAACGATGGGACAATTCCAGCTGTCAAACTAGATCCTGCCTCTCCTTACTCAGCTCCGCTCATGTTAAGCGGAGGCATCCTTCCTTAAAGGGGCAATCTGCGATTGCTACACCCATGATATATGCCCCATTGATTTCTGAAGAACATCACATGCTTCATGAGCTTAGTTCAACTGTCGAACCCCAACAGAAAGCAACATCTAACATTGTTTTGCTCCAATGTTTGTAAACAATGTAGTTGTACAAAAAAAACGCTGTATAGCCTCAAAATA
>NC_088241.1:26579803-26752303 GCF_036934945.1 Oncorhynchus masou masou | reverse complement strand
ATGACTTAAATGTAAATGTAATGGAAATGGAAATCTGTTCAGCATGTGAAGTAGCTAGTTGGTGCAGTTTGTTTTGGCAATTTTACAGCTATCAATTTAGAAGTCTACAATCTTACCATGTTCAACCTGCAGTCTGACATTGACAACAGCACCATGCAATGCACCCTGTACTGAAGAGGCAGACAAACAGGAGAAATGTGCTAGACCCCCTCTTCAATTACACATTTCTCCAGGTAGGAATATCTCAAAAATATGATCAATGGCTCAATCGAAGACAATCTCTCGCGTTATGACATCGGACAGTATTTAAATCTGACATGTATGACAGATGTTTTTGTGATCTAAAAGTCATATTCCTATTAACTTCCAGTGTAGTGAGATGCTTCATACCAGCCACATTTCTGCCTGCTTGAACAGCGATAGCTCAGATACACATGAAAACATGAAATGACCCAGGGAATCGATAGAACATCGCTCAAAATGGGTGAATCTTTCCTTTAAAGGGGCAGGTGATTTTTTTTGTCTCATCTGTGATATTTTGATTGAAAGACTAAGGTCACAAAACATGAAATAGCTTTGGGCAATATACCACATCAATTCTTACTAGTAAAACATTTCTTATTTTAGAGGCATGGTCCTCTGTTTTGGGGGGAAGGTTTTGGTGTAATTATGGAGAAAAAAACACATTTTGGCTAGTTAAAATGGGTGGCTGGTCAATTTTTAAATCTACCTGCCACAGAATGGCTGGCGGAACAAAACGTTAGTTTCAGGCCCTGAATAGGACAGAGAAAGTAGATGAAGAGAGAGTGAGAAGGAGCATATAAGAGAGTACAGGACAGAGGGAGACAGTTCTCCAACACTCAGCTCACCTGACGAGATCGCTGGGCTTCTTGAAGCTCTTGGGGCAGAAGTTACAGCAGTTGGCGAACTTGGGCTCTGTCTCCAGCTCCACCGCCTTGTCCTTGATCTCGCTGATGCGGTCGCGCTCCGCCGCCGACTGGGCCAGCACCTTCTCCGACACTGATGCCTCGTCACCAGGGTCATTTTTGGCCAGCTCCTCCGCCTGCTCCTCTGTGAAGGTTATGATGTTGGCCCGGTTCCTTTTCATCACGGTCTGCTCACCCTCCTCTTCCTCCTCGCCATCCTCATCCTCCAGCCCTGCGAGGGGAGAGACACGTAGGAGGAAAGGATTCACATGCTTCTTGAGTGTCAATCAACATTACGCCCACAACTCGAACTCAGACCTGGGTCCATTTCAGATGCATTTCAAATAATTGCTGCTTGTCAATTGTGCATGGTGATCTTAGGCTTGTGCGCGGCAGCTCGGCCATGGAAATCCATCTCATGAAGCACCCGACAAACAGTTATTGTGCGGATGTTGCGTTCAGAGGCAGTTTGGAACTCGGTAGTGAGGACAGACTATTTTTACGCGCTTCAACGGTCCCGTTCTGTGAGCAGATGTGGCCTACCACTTCGCGGCTGAGCCGTTGTTGCTCCTAAACGTTTCCACTTCACAATAACAGCACTTCCAGTTCACCGAGGCAGCTCCAGCAGCACAGAAATTTGACAAACTGACTTGTTGGAAAGGTGGCATCCTATGACAGTGCCACGTTGAAAGTAACTGAACTCTTCAGTAAGGCCCCTCTAAGGATAATGTTTATCTATGGAGATTTTATACACCTGTCAACAACGGGTGTGGCTGAAATAGTCAAATCCCTTAATTTGAAGGATTTTTTTAAAGGATTTTGTAAATACTACATCTCTGTACTTATATAATTAAATGGGACATTGACCAATATGGCTGCCATTATCAACAACATCTAGAGCTAAACAGATCTATGACACTAGCCACTCTAAATAAAAATGATATTGGTCACATACACATATTTAGCAGATGTTGTGGTGGGTGTAGCGAAATGCTTGTATAGTATATCTCTCTATGGCTATGTCCCAAATTCCTCTCATTCCTTCCTAAGTGTGCACTTGTTCACTTCCCTTCACTGATTTGGAAGGAAATGACTGGTATAAGAAATATCATAGAAACTCCTACTAGTCTCCACCAATCCAATGCTTTTAGATTTGTGGGAAGTAGTGAACGAATGCATACTTTAGGAGAAAGGAGATATTATTGGGACGCAGCCTATGTCTGTACCTCTGTCCACTTCAGCGTGGTCCTTCTTCAAGTGCTTCCTATACAGCACGTTGTTGCGGAAGCTGTCCTCACACATGTGACACTTGTAGGGCTTCAGGTGGACAACCATGTGGCGGTTCAGACTGCCATTGGTGGTGAAGGATGTGTCACACATGTTACACTTATAGGCCTTCACTCCTAGGAGTGGGAGCAAAGGAGACGGAGATATAAATAACCATATGTTTCATCAGTGTATTGACCAGTAAGGTTTAGGTTTCCCCAGAGGTGGAAAAAGTACCCCAATGTCATACTTGAGTAAAAGTAAAGATACCTTCATAGTAAAATACTCCTTGAGTAAAAGTCTAAAAGTATTTGGTTTTAAATATAAGCATCAAAAGTCAATGTAATTACAAAAAATATACTTACGTATCAAAAGTATTCCTTATATTAAGCAAACGGCATGATTTCTTGTTTTTTCATTTATTTAAGGATAGTCAGGGGATAATTTTACAAACAAAGCATTTGTGTTTAGTGAGTCTGCCAGATTAGAGTCAGTAGGGATACCTGGGATGTTCTCTTGACAAGTGTCTGAATTGGACCAATTTCCTGTATTGCTAAGCATTCAAAATGTAACGAGTACTTTTGGGTGTCAGGGAAAATGTATGTAGTAAAAAGCACATTTTCTTTAGGAATGTGTTGGAGTAAAAGCAAAAGATTGAAACTGTCAAGGAAAGTACAGTTCCCCCGACTCCCGAGTGGCGCAGCGGTCTAAGACACTGCATCACAGTGCTAGAGGTGTCACTACAGACCCAGATTCTATCCCGGTCTGTATCACAAGCAGCTGCGATCGGGAGTCTAATAGGGCAGCGCACAATTGGCCCAGTGTCGTCCTGGTTCGGGGAGGGTTTGGCCAGGGGGGCTTAATTGTGCTCATTGAGCTTTAGTGACTCCTTGTGGCGGGCAGGGCACCTGAAGGCTGACGTCAGTTGAAAGTTATTTCCTCTGACACATCGGTGCGGCTGGATTCCGGGTTAAGCAGACGGGTGTTAAGAAGCGCGGTTTGGCGGGTCATGTTTTGGAGGATGCATGACTCGACCTTCGCATCCCGAGCCCTTTGGGGAGTTGCAGCAATGATAAAAAAATCGAAATTGTGAGGAAAAAAAGTACAGATTCCCCCCAAAAAACTACTTAAGTAGTACAGTTGAAGTCGAAAGTTTAAATACACTTACGTTGGAGTCATTAAAACTCGATTTCAAACACCCCACAAATTTCTTGATAACAAACTATAGTTTTGGAAAGTCGGTTAGGAGTAATTTCTCCAACAATTGTTTACAGACAGATTATTTCACTTATAATTCACTGTATCACAATTCCAGTGGGTCAGAAGTTTACATACAGTAAGGTGACTGTGCCTTTTAAACAGCTTGGAAAATTCCAGAAAATGATGTTGTGGATTTCAAAGCTTCTGACAGGCTAATTGACATAATTTGAGTCAATTGGAGGTGTACCTGTGGATATATTTCAAGGCCTACCTTCAAACTGTGGAGTGCCTCTTTGCTTGACATAATAGGAAAATCTAAAGAAATCAGCCAACACATTAGAAGAAAAATTGTAGACCTCCACATGTCTAGTTCATCCTTGGGAGCAATTTCAAAACGCCTGAAGGTACCACGTTCATCTGTACAAACAATAGTACACAAGTATAAACAACATGGGACCACGCAGCCGTCATACCGCTCAGGAAGGAGACGCATTCTGTCTCCTAGAGATGAACGTAATTTGGTGTGAAAAGTGCAAATCAATCCCAGAACAACAGCAAAGGACCTTGTGAAGATGCTGGAGAAAACAGGTACAAAAGTACCCATATCAACCGTAAAACGAGTCCTATATCGACATAACCGGAAAGGCCGCTCAGCAAGGAAGAAGCCATTGCTCCAAAACTAACATAAAAAAGCCAGACAATGTTTTGCATACACATGGGGACAAAGATCGTACTTTTTGGATGAAAAACGTTCACGTTTTAAACAAGATATTTTGTCACTAAAAGATGCTCGACTATGCATATAATTGACAGCTTTGGAAAGAAAACACTGACGTTTACAAAACTGCAAAGATATTATCTGAGTGCCACAGAACTGATGCTACAGGCGAAACCAAGATGAAATTTCAAACAGGAAATGCCCCAGATTTTGAATGCGCTGTGTTCCAATGTCTCCTTATATGGCTGTGAATGCGCAAGGAATGAGCCTACACTTTCTGTCGTTTCCCCAAGGTGTCTGCAGCATTGTGACGTATTTGTAGGCATATCATTGGAAGATTGACCATAAGAGACTACATTTACCAGGTGTCCGCCTGGTGACCTCCGTTGAAATTATTGCGTAATCTCCAGCTGCATGCACGTTTCCATTTGGTTCAGAAGAGAAAGGCAACTGCCATGAATGATTTATCATCGAATAGATATGTGAAAAACACTTTGAGGATTGATTCTAAACAACGTTTGCCATGTTTTTTGTCGATATTATGGAGTTAATTTGGAAAAAAAGTTTGGTGTTGTAATGACTGAATTTTCTGGGGGTTTTCTTAGCCAAACGTGATGAACAAAACGGAGCGATTTCTCCTACACAAATAATCTTTTTGGAAAAACTGAACATTTGCTATCTAACTGAGAGTCTCCTCATTGAAAACATCTGAAGTTCTTCAAAGGTAAATGATTTTATTTGAATGCTTTTCTTGTTTTTGTGAAAATGTTGCCTGCTGAATGCTAGGCTTAATGCTATGCTAGCTATCAATACTCTTACACAAATGCTTGTGTAGCTATGGTTGAAAAGCATATTTTGAAAATCTGAGATGACAGTGTTGTTAACAAAAGGCTAAGCATGTGAGCCAATATATTTATTTCATTTCATTTGCGATTTTCAAAAATAGTTAACGTTGCGCTATGGTAATGAGCTTGAGGCTATAATTACGCTCCCGGATACAGGATTGCTCGTCGCAAGAGGTTAAACAATTTTGTCTGTCATAGTTGAAGTGTACCTATGATGATAATTACAAGCCTCTCATCTTTTTAAGTGGGAGAACTTGCACAATTGGTGGCTGACTAAATACTTTTTTGCCCCCACTGTATTGGGAGTGCCAACAGAAAAGCTCGTCAAAGGTAAGGCATGAATTATATTATTATTTCTGAGTTTCGTGTCGCGCCTGGTGGGTTGAATTATGATTGTCTGTGTTTGTTTGGTGGGGTGCTATCCTCAGAAATTCGCATGGATTGCTTTCGCTTTAAAGCCTTTCTGACACGTTGGCTGGATTAACAACAAGTGTAGCTTTAATTTGGTGTATTGCATGTGTGATTTCATGAAGGTTTAATATTTATAGTAATTTAATTTGAATTTGGCGCTCTGCCATTTCACCGGATGTTGTCAAATCGATTCCGATAAAGGGATCCCTAAGAAGTTTTAATTGCAAAGTCCCTCTTTGCCATGCAAATGTGCTGAATCCCCCAAAAAACATTTACACTGCATTTCAGCCCTGCCTCAAAAGCACCAGCTGACATGTCAGTGATTCTCTCGTTAACACAGGTGTGAGTGTTGACGAGGACAAGGCTGGAGATCACTGTCATGCTGACCGAGTTCAAATAACAGACTAGAAGCTTCAAAAGGAGGATGGTGCTGGGAATCATTGTTCTTCCTCTGTCAATCATGGTTACCTGAAAGGAAACACAAGCCGTCATAATTGCTTTGCACAAGAAGGGCTTCACAGGCAAGGATATTGCTGCCAGTAAGATTGCACCTAAATCAACCATTTATCGGATCACCAAGAACTTCAAGGAGAGTGGTTCAATTGTTGTGAAGAAGGCTTCAGGGCGCCCAAGAAAGTCCAGCAAGCGCCAGGACCGTCTCCTAAAGTTTATTCAGCTGCGGGATCGGTGCACCACCAGTACAGAGCTTGCTCAGGAATAGCAGCAGGCAGGTGTGAGTGCATCTGCACTCGAGGTCGACCGATTACTCGGAATGACCGATTAATTAGGGCCGATTTCAAGTTTTCATAACAATCGAAAATCAGTATTTTTGGACACCGATTCGGCTGATTGTTTTTACACACCATTATTTAATATTTTTTTCAACTAGGCAAGTCAGTTAAGAACGAATTCTTATTTTCAATGACGGCCTAGGAACGGTGGGTTAACTGCCTCGTTCAGGGGGAGAACGACAGATTTTCACCTTGTCAGCTCGGGGATTCAATCTTGCAACTTTACAGTTAACTAGTCCAACGCTCTAACCACCTGCCTCTCATTGCACTCCACAAGGAGACTGCCTGTTACGCGAATGCAGTAAGCCAAGGTAAGTTGCTAGCTAGCATTAAACTTATCTTATAAAAATTAATCAATCATAATCACTAGTTAACTATACATGGTTGATGATATTACTAGTTTATCTAGCGTGTCCTGCGTTGCATGTAATAGATGCGAATCGTTGCACCAATGTGTACCTAACCATGAACATCAATGCCTTTCTTAAAATCAATACACAGAAGTATATATTTTTAAACCTGTATATTTAGCTAAAATAAATCCAGGTTAGCAGGCAATATTAACCAGGTGAAATTGTGGCACTTCTCTTGCTTCATTGCACGCAGAGTCAGTGTATATGCAACAGTTTGGGTCGCCTAATTTGCCAGAATTTTACGTAATTATGACATAACATTGAAGGTTGTGCAATGTAACAGGAATATTTACACTAATGGATGCCACCCCTTAGATAGAATACGGAATGGTTCCGTATTTCACTGAAAGAATAAACATTTTGTTTTCGAGATGATAGTTTCCGGATTCGACCATATTAATGACCTAAGGCTCGTATTTCTGTGTGTTATTATGTTATAACTAAGTCTATGATTTGATAGAGCAGTCTAACTGAGCGGTGGTAGGCAGCAGCAGGCTCGTAAGCATTCATTCTAACAGCACTTTCGTGCATTTTGCCAGCAGCTCTTCGTTGTGCGTCAACCATTGCACTGTTTATGACTTCAAGCCTATCAACTCCCGAGATTAGGCTGGTGTAACCGATGTGAAATGGCTAGCTAGTTAGCGGGGTGTGCGCTAATAGCGTTTCAAACGTCACTCGCTCTGGGACTCTGCAAGGGTAACGCTGCTTCGAGGGTGGCTGTTGTCGTTGTGTTCCTGGTTCGAGCGTAGGGAGGAGCGAGGAGAGGGACGGAAGCTATACTGTTACACTGGCAATACTAAAATGCCTATAAGAACATCCAATAGTCAAAGGTTAACAAAATACAAATGGTATAGAAAGAAATAGTCCTATAATTCCTAGAATAACTACAACCTAAAACTTCTTACCTGGGAATATTGAAGACTCATGTTAAAAGGAAAAACCAGCGTTCATATGTTCTCATGTTCTGAGCAAGGAACTTAAACGTTAGCTTTCTTACATGGCACATATTGCACTTTTACTTTCTTCTCCAACACTTTGTTTTTGCATTATTTAAACCAAATTGAACATGTTTCATTATTTATTTGAGGCTAAATTGATTTTTATTGATGTATTATATTAAGTTAAAATAAGTGTTCATTCAGTATTGTTGTAATTGTCATTATTACAAATACATTATTTCTTTAAAAAAAATGTATATTGTTATTATTATTATTTATTTTTTTATCAGCCGATTAATCAGTATCAGCTTTTTTTGGTCCTCCAATAATCGGTATCGGTGTTGAAAAATCATAATCGGTCGACCTCTAATCTGCATGCAGGCGAAGACTTTTGGAGGATGGCCTGGTGTCAAGCAGGGCAGCAAAGAAGCCACTTCTCTCCAGGAAAAACATCAGGGACAGACTGACATTCTGCAAACGGTACACGGATTGGACTGCTGAGGACTGGGCTAAGTCATTTTCTCTGATGAATCCCCTTTCTGTTTGTTTGGGGCATCTGGAAAAAAGCTTGTACGAAGTCGACAAGGTGAGCGCTACCATCAGTCCTGTGTCATGCCAACAGTAAAGCATCCTGAGACCATTCATGTGTGGGGTTGCTTCTCAGCCAAGGGAGTGGGCTCACTCACAATTTTGCCTAAGAACACAGCCATGAAGGAACAGTTTGGTGACGAACAATGCCTTTTCCAGCATGATGGAGCACCTTGCCATAAGGCAAAAGTGATAACTAAGTAGCTCGGGGAACAAAACATCGATATTTTGGGTCCATGGTCATGAAACTCCCCAGACCTTAATCCCATTGAGAACTTGTGGTAAATCCTCAAGAGGTGGGTGGACAAACAAAAACCCACAAATTCTGACAAACTTTAAGCATTGATTATGCAAGAATGGGCTGCCATCAGTCAGGATGTGGCCCAGAAGTTAGGCGGATTGCAGAGGTCTTGAAAAAGAAGGGTCAACACTGCAAATATTGACTCTCTGCATCAACTGCATGTAATTGTCAATAAAAGCCTTTGACACTTATGAAATACTTATCATAATATCGCAATACTTCAGTATTCCATAGTAACATCTGAAGAAAATATCTAAAGACACTGAAGCAGCAAACTTTGTGAAAATTAATATTTGTGTCATTCTCAAAACTTTTGGCCACGACTATACAATCATTGAGATGAGATTGGAGATGTTGCTTAGAGCTGCCCTGCCCTATAAAAAAAACATTTGAGTTTGCTATTCAACAAGAAGCATTGCCTGATGCGAACCATGCCTCAAACAAAAAGAGATCTCAGAAGACCTAAGATAAAGAATTGTTGACTTGCATAAAGCTAGAAAGGGTTTCAAAAGTATCTCTAAAAGCCTTGATGTTCATCACTCCACGGTAAGACAAATTGTCTATAAATGGAGAACGTTCAGGGCCTGGACACCTTGCTATCATCGTCGGAAAAATTAATTCTTAAGTGTATCAAGATATTTTGGCTATCTGTCCGCTAATTGAAATTCAAGAGAAGTTGGGTGATGCAACAGGACAACAACCCAAAACACAGAAGTAAATCAACAACAGAATGGCTTCAACAGAAGAAAATAAGCCTTCTGGAGGGGCCCATAAGTCCTGACCTCAACCCGATTGAGATGCTGTGGGATGACCTCAAGAGAGCTGTTCACACCAGACATCCCAAGAATATTGCTGAACTGAAACAGTTTTGTAAAGAGGAATGGTCCAAAATTCCTAATGACCGTTGTGCAGGTTTGGTTGAGGTTATTGCTGTCAAAGGAGTTATTAAATCTAGTTATTAAATCCAAGGGTTCACATACATTTACCACCCTACACTATGAATGTTTAGAAGGGTGTTCAATAAATAAAGAATTGTTTGTGCATTATTAGTTTAAGCAGACTGTGTCTGTCTACTGTTGTGACTTAGATGAAGATCAGATCAAATGTTATGATCAATCTATGCAGAAGTCCAGGTAATTCCAAAGGGTTAACATACTTTTTCTTGCCACTGTATGCAGGCGTGCTGATGTACACTGTTCTTACCTGTGTGTGTGTTGAGGTGGGACTTGAGGACCCCTGCTGAGACGAAGCATCGGCCACAAATGTTGCAGCAGTAGGGTTTCTCTCCGGTGTGGGAGCGCACGTGTTGCTTCAGATGGCTGGACTTCTTAAAAGGTTTATTACACATGGTGCACCTGGGGGGAATCAAACACACAGGTCGTGTTCATTAGGAATCAAACTCAAGAAAACAGACTAAAACAGGGAGGGACTAACTGACCACCAAAAGGAAACACTTATTTGGTCTGTTGCAAAACCCTTTCCATCGCATGCCCTAATGAACACAACCATTATATAATAGAGACGGTCTGTTTCTGTCAATGAGATGGGTATCAATAAAGCTCCTATAAAGTCACAAATCATCAGTTAACAATACTGACAACAGGAATCATTTCACAATTCCACCACCAATTCACAAAGCAAGTTGGGGTTTATAAAAGTACATCAGACTTTTTGTGAAGTGGGATAATTGAAAACCAAACCTTTTTTTTGGAAAGGTCACTAACTCAGCCCTATGGCATCTGTTTGTGCTTTCTGTTTGGAAGGTGTGAGTTATGGGTTGAAGCTTTAAAAATTGCAGCGTACTGCGGCGCAGCATGCATGGTGCAGCAGAATTCTATGGCACGTTATTTAAGTGTAAACCACTGGTACCATTGATTCTAGTTAGTGCTAGTTTGACTACCAGAGAGCATCTTTGAGAAGCATTTGAGATAGCCTTCAATAGTGTCTGTACTAGAGAATGCAGGCACACGGAAGACCGGGGTACAATTCCCTGATGGGGAGGAAGGAGCAGGCTGTCCTTGTAAATAATAATTTGTTCATAACTGATTCCATGTGTGTTATTTCATAGTTGTTTCATAAATGTCTTCTATTATTCTACGATGTAGAAAATAGTCCAAATAAAGAAAAAACCCTGTAATTAGAAGGTGTGTCTAAACTTTTGACTGGTACTTGCTTATTTAATTGGATTAATATTATGTTGTTTCTATTCCAAGAAAAATTAAAAACCCTCTGGGTTTCCATTAGGATGGAACAGAAAATATCGCAATGTTCAACGTAACGGCCGGGAGTACATTACTGGGCTATTTAGCTAAAGAAGCCCAGTGTCGTGCAGACACGCAGGACACCGGGGTTCCATTCCCCGACGAGGAGGAAGGAGTAGGCTGTCCTTGTATATAAGAATTAGTTCTTAACTGACTTGACTAGTTAAATAAAGGTAACACTAAGAGCATAACATTTCTTCACCCTAATTTTCGAATTCTAGTCTTAACCAACACCCAAACAGAGATTCAGTGAAAATAAAAAATCTCCTTGATTTATCAAGACCAGTCCCCGTCTCAGAGCAGCGCGAAACGTGCTAAAACAGTTGTAGGCTATTGCTTCTAAATTAATAATAATAATCAAATTGTTTAAAAAATAAAAATATTTTGGAGATGATTTTGTTTTCAAATAACGTAAAATGAGCGAGAAAAAGGCCAATCTTGAACATGGGGTGAGACAATGTTACTAATTTGTAAATAAAGCCAGTTAATTAATTATTTCTGTTTTTAGATGGAGAGAAAACAAAAACCCACAATCATCTCACGGGTCTCCCAGTAGAGGGCGGCGCGGGTGTTGAACCAGCATCTGTAGCAACACAGCTAATAATCCTGTCTTATACAGCGCCTGAGTGGTGCAACAGTCTAACGTGACCGGTCGGGAGTGGCCTACAGTACAACAGTAAGAGCAAACTAATCCTAACAAAATAAAAACCTTAGAGTAACAACAGTTTTAGTAAGTAATACTGAAGTCGTGCACAATTATCAGTTTCTATTTGGGTTTATGTCACCCATTCATTGTCAGTTAGAGACACAGTAGGACTCAAAAGCATAATCAGTGCTCTAACTCCCCCTTGCTCTGGTCTGGAGCAACGAAGTGGTGACGCAGGGTACTGTACTAAACCACAAATTACCTCTAAGCCCAGCAGCAACAATCACAAAACTTTAAGTGGAGCAACCACTGTCTACACAGCCTTTAGAATGAGACAGAGAGAGATAATCAACCCATATACAGTGGGGAGAACAAGTATTTGATACACTGCCGATTTTGCAGGTTTTCCTACTTACAAAGCATGTAGAGGTCTGTAATTTTTTTATCATAGGTACACTTCAACTGTGAGAGACGGAATCTAAAACAAAAATCCAGAAAATCACATTGTATGATGGTTTTAAATCCAAAAATGAAAATACTGCCCTCTCGTCACAAAAGGTTAAAGAAAAACGAAACAGGTCTGTGAGAGCCGGAATTCTTACTGGTTGGTAGGTGATCAAATACTCATGTCAGGCAATAAAATGCTAATTAATTACTTAAAACCATCATACAATGTGATTTTCTGGATTTTTGTTTTGGATTCCATCTCTCACAGTTGAAGTGTGCCTATGATAAAAATGACAGACCTCTACATGCTTTGTAAGTAGGAAAACCTGCAAAATCAGCAGTGTATCAAATACTTGTTCTCCCCACTGTATATGAGGTGTATGTGTGTACTTATCTAAACAGAATGTGGAGCCTAATTTTGATACATATATAGGACTCCATACAGAGCATTACATTCAAACTGAAGTCACACTATACTAAGAAGTCACACCCTATACTCTTTTCTCACTGTTAAAACCTTGGTTTTGATTACATCTGTGTCATATCTGAAGGAGAAAGTTCAGTAGTTTACAATCTCAAATATATATTCCCCTTATCCATCTACGTCCTCCTTTCTCTTGTTTTGTCTATACCGCTAGTCGTTTCATACTAGACAATCATTAATAACGCATTGTGCGCTGACGTGGTAGGGGATTTTGTAAGTCTTTTTTTGCATCAGTTCTGAGTGCCATGGGGAACAACTGAGGGAACAACTGAATAAAAGCATGACGCATTACTCAGTCCCCTTCCCGTCCCACTCTCTGTTTCCACAACGCAACAACATCCGTGGCTAGTGTCCTCTGCTACATCTGACGCACAAGTTAGTCACTAAACAAAAAGCTTGGAGCAACACAAACTGGCACAGTCACCTTTACATACAGTGCCTTGCGAAAGTATTCGGCCCCCTTGAACTTTGCGACCTTTTGCCACATTTCAGGCTTCAAACATAAAGATATAAAACTGTATTTCTTTGTGAAGAATCAACAACAAGTGGGACACAATCATGAAGTGGAACGACATTTATTGGATATTTCAAACTTTTTTAACAAATCAAAAACTGAAAAATTGGGCATGCAAAATTATTCAGCCCCCTTAAGTTAATACTTTGTAGCGCCACCTTTTGCTGCGATTACAGCTGTAAGTCGCTTGGGGTATGTCTCTATCAGTTTTGCACATCGAGAGACTGACATTTTTTCCCATTCCTCCTTGCAAAACAGCTCGAGCTCAGTGAGGTTGGATGGAGAGCATTTGTGAACAGCAGTTTTCAGTTCTTTCCACAGATTCTCGATTGGATTCAGGTCTGGACTTTGACTTGGCCATTCTAACACCTGGATATGTTTATTTTTGAACCATTCCATTGTAGATTTTGCTTTATGTTTTGGATCACTCCATCCATATATATGCAAAATGTCAATTTATTTTGTGCGTTTGATCGCAACGCAACGTGACTACATAATATCTCAAAAGTTACCTGTAAGCATTGTCCAAACATTTCAAACTATTTTTGTAATACAACTTCAGGTATTTTTTTACGTAAATAATGGATACAATTGAAGACGAGATATACTGTGTTCAATACTGGAGGAAAACAAAGTGGAGTGTGCTTTCAGGTCACGCGCCTCTAACAAAGAGTACACCTCCCTCGAGTAACAGTGTTACTTCTTCATTTCTCCGTTTTGGAAACTTCAGAGTGTTTTCTATCCAAATCTACTAATAATATGCATATCTTAGCGGACGTGAAAATACTGCCCCCTGTCCCAAAGAAGTTAACCACACAGAGACGCATACAAAGCTCTCCCTAGCCCTCCATTTGGCAAATATGACCATAATTCTATCCTGCTGATTCCTGCTTAAAAGCAAAAATTAAAGCAGAAAGCACCAGTGACTCGATCAATAAAAAAAGTGGTCAGATGAAGCAGATGCTAAGCTACAGGACTGTTTTGCTAGCACAGACTGGAATATGTTCAGGGATTCCAGCGATGGCATTGAGGAATACACTACACCAGTTATTGGCTTCATCAATATGTGTACCGATGACGTCATCCTCACATTGACCGTACGTACATACCCCTACCAGAAGCTATGGATTACAGGCAACATCTGCACTGAGCGAAAAGCTAGAGCTGCTGCTTTCAAGGAGTGGGACTCTAATCCGGATGCTTATAAGAAATCCCGCTATGCCCTCCAACGAACCATCAAACAGGCAAAGAGTCAATACAGGACTAAGATCAAATTGCATTACACCGGCTCTGACGCTAGACGCATGTGGCAGGGCTTACAAACCAAACAGACTACAGCCGAGAGCTTCCCAGTGACACGAGCCTACCAGACGAGCTAAACTGCGTCTATGCTCACTTCGAGGCAAACAATACTAAAACATGCATGAGAGCACCAGCTGTTCCGGGAAGACTGTGATCATGCTCTCCGCAGCCGATGTGAGTAAGACCTTTAAACAGGTCAACATTCACAAGGCCACAGGGCCAGACGGTTTACCAGGACGTGTACTGAGACCATGCGCTGATCGACTGGCAAGTGTCTTCACTGACACTTTAAACCTCTCCCTGTCCGAGTCTGTAATACCAACATATTTTAAGCAGACCACCATAGTCCCTGTGCCCAAAAACACTAAGGTAACCTGCCTAAATGACTACCGCCTCGTAGCACTCATGTCTGTAGCCATGAAGTGCTTTGAAAGGCTGGTCATGGCTCACATCAACACCATTATTCCAGAAACCCTACACCCACTCCAATTTGCATACTACCCTAACAGAGCCACAGATGCTTCCATCTCTATCACACTCCACACTGCTCTTTCCCACCAGGACAAAAGGTGTTCATTGACTACAGCTCAGCGTTCAACACCAGAGTGTCTTCAAAACTCATCAATAAGCTAAGGACCCTGGGACTAAACACCTCCCTTGCAACTGGATCCTGGACATCGTGACTGGCCGCCCCCAGGTGGTAAGGGTAAGTAACAACACATCCGCCACGCTGATCCTCAACACAGGGGCCCCTCAGGGTGCGTGCTCAGTCCCCTCCTGTACTCCCTGTTCACTCATGACTGCACGCCAGGTACGACTCCAACACTATCCTAAATTTACCGATGACACAGTAGTAGGCCTGATTACCGACAACGACGAGACAGCCTATAGGGAGAAGGTCAGGGACGTGGCCGTGTGGTGCCAGGAGAACAATCTCTCCCTCAACGTGATCAAGACAGAGGAGATGATTGTGGACTACAGAAAAAAGAGGACCAAGCAAGCCCCCATTCTCATCGACGGGGCTGGAGTGGAGCAGGTTGAGAGCTTCAAGTTCCTTAGTGTCCACATCACCAAAAAACTAACATGGTCCAAGCACACCAAGACAGTTGTGAAGAGGGCACGACAAAGCCTATTCCCCCTCAGGAAACTAAAAAGATTTGGCATGGGTCCTCAGATCCTCAAAAGGTTCTTCAGCAGCACCATCGAGAGCATCCTGACTGGTTGCATCACTGCCTGCTATGGTAACTGCTCGGCCTCCGACCGCAAGTCACTACAGAGGGTAGTGCATAAGGCCCAGTACATCACTCGGGCCAAGCTTCCTGCCATCCAGGACCTCTATACCAGGCAGTGACAGAGGAAGGCCCAAAAATGGTCAAAGACTCCAACCACACTAGTCATAGACTGTTCTCTCTGCTACCGAATAGCAAGCGTTACCGGAGCGCCAAGTCTAGGTCCATGAGGCTTCTAAACAGCTTCTACCCACAAGCCATAAGACTCTTGAACATCTAATAATTTGCCTACCCAGGCTATTTGCATTGCCCCCCCACCCCATCTTTTACACCGCTGCTACTCTCTGTTGTTATCATCTATGCATAGTGACTTTAATAACTACCTAAAACCCTTGCCAACAAGAGGTTTTGCCACCAAGTACTAGGGTAAAACTTATTTCGCTCATTAAAATGCAAATCAATTTTACGTTTTTCTGGATTCTTTTGTTGTTATTCTGTCTCTCACTGTTCAAATAAACCCACCATTAAAATTATAGACGGATCATTTCTTTGTCAGTTGGCAAACGTACAAAATCAGCAGGGGATCAAATACTTTCCCCCCCTCACTGTACATGTATATATTAACTCAACTAACCGGTGCCCCCGCAAACTGACTCCGGTACCGGTACCCTCCTGTATATAGTCTGGCTATTGTTTTAACTGCTGCTCTTTAATTACTAGTTACTTTTATTTCTTATTTAATTTTTTTAACTGCATTGTTGGTTAGGGGCTTGTAAGTAAGCATTTCACTCTAAGGTCTACACCTGTTTTTTTGCAGCACATGTGACTAATAAAATTTGATTTGACATGTCTCGCACTCAAAATGGTCACTTTATCAGGAGACAATAAGAGCAACGGGGGTGCGATTCTGATAGTGTTATCTTTGTTTTGCATTCCTCCGTGTCGACTGCTAATGCTGTTACAGCCCTAGAGCACAACTTTTGATAAAAGGTGCATAACAGTGTTATCTGCTGAGCTGGGAACAATGACAGAAAGTAAAAGCATCCATTACTTGCCGAAAATTATAGGCTCGCTGTCGCTTACAGACATTTACATTTTAGTCATTTAGCAGAGGCTCTTATCCAAAACGACAGCAGTGAGTGCATACATTTTTCTAACTTTTTATTTTTGTACTGGTCCCTGTGGGAATCGAACCCACAACCATTGCAAGCGCCATGAACTACCAACTGAGCCACACAGACACACACACACCGCAGACACACACACAATGGACAAACACACACACTGGACAAACACACACACTGGACAAACACACACACTGGACAAACACACTCACTGGACAAACACACTCACTGGACAAACACACTCACTGGACAAACACACACCTGTAAGCCCTCTTGCTGTTGTCCTCGCTGTCTTCTGGGTCTTGGTAGTCTTGCGTCTGGTCAGACAGCTGGAGGTCTCCTTGGCTAGTCTCCTGGAGCAGGCCACTTGTCTAAACAGAAGTTTATGCAACCTTTAATTAACGACATCATGAATAAATCACTGAATACTGAATATTTGAACTGACTACTTAAGGCTACATTTAATTTAGTCGTTTTTGGCTTGATAGAACACTCGTTAAGTTAGGGTGGCAAACAGGTTCTGAGATGGCTTCTACCCCCAAGCCATATGATTGCTAATAGCCAGAATGCTAAATAGTTCATTAATGTTACCCAAACTATCTGCACTGACTTTATCTTGCACTGACCCTACACACATTCACTAGACTTTATATACACACACCATATACACAAATCACACACTACACTGTCACTCCCCCACACATCGCTCACTCAAACACTACATACACACATAACACAGACTTTTAGACACACAATCTGCTGCTGTTATGCCGTTTATTATTTTATGCTCATTATTATCTATCTGGATGCGTAGTCACTATACCCTGCCTTCATGTACACATCTACCTCAAGTATCTCTGCACATTGATCTGGTACTGGTACTCTCTGTATATAGCTCCATTCTTGTGTATTTTATTTATTTTGAGTTAGTTCATATTTTATTTATTATTATAATTCTTTTAAACACTGCATCGTTGGGAAAAGTTTGTAAGCAAGCATTCCACTGTAAAGTCTACACTAGTTGTATTCGACAGGTGATGAAAAAAAATGTGAATTGAAATTTCCCAAAGACCATGGGTTTTTCAGAAATCCCTATGGAAGGGTTTACTGAGAACTAGGGAAATTTTGCAACCCTACTCTACATAGAGCCAATGTCACGCTATGATGGTGAGATGGAAGCCCCCTGTGGAAGGTGTGGAGTTAGAGGCTGCAGGTGCTGGATTCACCACCTCTTGGCTGGGCACATGGAGCAGGTTCTGGGGGTGGTAGCTGGAGGAGAGGGCTTGAGACTCCAGTGTGCTGGAGTCCTGTAGCTGCTGCACAGTAGAGAACTGGGCCTGGGGATAGCCCTCTGTGGTGATGGTGAAACCTGCAGGAGGACACAACGGGGTACAGTCAGCACTACAGCAAACAATGGGTTGAACGTGTATGAGAACTTAAGGGACCCTAGCAACTCCAAAGGAGGATGTCCAGTGCATTCGGAAAGTATTCAGGCTACTGGAATTTTTCCACACCTTATTCCAATGTATGTAATGATAGAGAAAATCTTAGTCTCATAGCAAAATTGACTCAAAATTGAGCTCAGGTGCATCCTGTTACCATTGATCATCCTTGAGATGTTTCTACAACTTTATTGGAGTACACCTGTGGTAAATTCAATTGATTGGATCTGTCTATATAAAGGTCCCACAGTTGACAGTGCATGTCAGAGCAAAAACCAAGCCATGAGGTCGAAGGAATTGTCTGTAGAGCTCATAGACATATATAGACAGTTGTACAACTGAATGCCTTCAACTGAAATGTGTCTTCCGCACTTAACCCAACTCCACTGAATCGACGAGGTGCGGGGGACTGCCTTGTTTGACATTCATGTCTTCGGGGCCCAGGGAGCAGAAGGGCCTTGGTCAGGGAGGTGACCAAGAACCCGATGGTCAATCTGACAGAGCACCAGAGTTCCTCTATGGAGATTGAATAAACTTCCAGAAGGAAAATCATCTTTGCAGCTTTATGGTACAGTGGCCAAACTGAAGCCACTCCTCAGTAAAAGTTACATGACAGCCTGCTTGGAGTTTGCCAAAAGGCACCTAAAGGACCATGAGAAACAAGATTCTTTGGTCTGATGAAACCATGACTGAACTACTTTGCCTGAATGCCAAGCATCACGTCTGGAAGAAACCTGGCACCATCCCAACAGTGAAGCATGGTGGTGGCAGCATCATGCTGTGAGCATGTTTTTCAGAGGCAGGGAGTGGGAGACTAGTCAGGATCGAGGGAAAAATTAACAGAGCAAAATACAGAGAGATCCTTCATAGAAACCTGCTCCAGAATGCTCAGGACCTCAGACTGGGGTGAAGGTTCTCCTTCCAACAGGACAACAACCCTAAGCACAAGTCTCTGAATGCCCTTGAGTGGCCCAGCCAGAGCCCAGACTTGAACCCGATCGAACATCTCTGGAAAGACCTGAAAATAGCTGTGCAGGGTCGCTCCCCATCCAACCTGACAGAGCTTGAGAGGATCTGCAGAGAAGAATGGGAAGGGTCTGAATATTATGTAAATGTGATATCAGTTTTTATTGTTAATACATTTGCAAAAATGTCTAAAAGCCTGTTTTTGCTTTGTCATTATGGGGTATTGTGTGTAGATTGATGAGGGAAAAAAACAATTTAATCAATTTTAGAATATGGCTGTAACGTAACAAAATATGGAAAAAGTCAAGGGGTCTGAATACTTTCCAAATGCACTGTATACACAGGCTTGAAATAGAAGGACGGGCTCACTGTCATGGCTGTAAGGGAATGAATATGTTTGATACCGTTCCATTCATTTTAATTCCAGGAATCTGTCCTCTGATTTCTCCCCCCACTGCTAACACACATTGTACCTTAGAATAGATTAATTGATTACACAGATAGAAGAGGATTTGAAAAGCCTATTATGGATAAACCTCACATTCAGCACTACAGCACAAAATTAGTTAACCCTGTATATCTTGCTAGAGCCTTTGCCAAATGAGAAGAGTCGGAGGAGGACATGAATTAATTACTGCAAACATGACATGGCTAAAAGTGTGATTGGAAAAGTTAAACAAAAGCTAATTAAGGATTGCTACGGCTCACCCTCCTACAACACGCCATTAACAGACTGATGCTTCCAGAGCCCATGCCGCCAGTCTGCGTGTGTGCGTGCGTGTGTGTGTGGACAAAGACTGTGCAGGAAACTTCCTGTGCCTATGCCACCAGTCGGATTATCTTAGGGTGTAAATTAGGGGACTCTGAACCACACAGGCATTCATTAAAGCTCCACTCACTGATATTAACGAATGGCCACAATTCATTAAATACTAGCAGACGGCAGAGAGAAGTTCTAGGAATGTTCAAATAACTCCTTACTTTCCTTCTTGAAAAGAAGAAGAGAGGAGAGGAAATGTATAGAAGTCCATCTCGTGGAGTGCCACACATATGCTAATAAGAAACACAGACACGCATTCAGACATAGACATCAATATCCTCCCTGCTGTTGGTCTCTGGTTTATTTATGACATCAAACTTTTTTACTTTAGCAAAACTGTACAGAGAGTATAGAAGGCCTAGGATGAGGCGGGAAACCTGCCATAAGACAAAGTGTTCTACTGATTAATGCACCTCTGCAGGAGAGCATACTTGCTGTGGGCGATAGAGGCTGAATGCAATCACCACGGAGACAAAAGGTTAAGCTACCCATTGTGAAAATTAAATATGTGATGTGTCAAGCAGATGCTTTCTGACAGTCCTCGCTGTAAATGGGCTCTTCTCATTCAGAGGTTAGAGACAACAATGGCGTTATCCATTACACTGGAGTCAGACAGTCGCGGGCTGCCAACGTGTGCGTGCGTGTAATGTACCCCAGGTTAACTCACGGACATTGTTAAATGTACTGAGAGGAATGTTTGTGTGCCACCACCATGCAGGTTTTGTTTTTGTGTGTACGTGCATGAGTTACCTTGAGTAAGTGCTTGCTGGTCAAATCCAGGCTGTGGGAGTGTCTGCGTCTCAAAGTGGCTAATATTCTGAGGCAGAGCATGCTGGGTAGTCACAAAGGTGTCTGGAGTCAGAGGGGGAGAGATAAGAGGAGAGAGGAACAAAGCCGGTTAGTCTGGCTAAACTGTATAAATTAAGGCCAAAGTATTACGATTCAATTAAAAAGGTCCAATGCAGCTGGGATTTTTGTCAAATTAAAATGGTCAAAAATAAACAAAACCAACAATACTGTAGCTTCATGGCAAAGAAAAATGTCTCAAGCAAGAAAAAATAAAAATAAAATTTGTTAGGACTTGGGAGTGATTTGAGTGGGGAGGGGAAAACAAACAAATATGCAGTTATAGGCAGAGAGGTTTGGAAATCCTTCTTATTGGTCTATTAACAAATTTATTGTATGGTGATGTCATGATGGTCTTTTCAAACAGCTCTTACACTAAAAGGGCATTATCTTCATTTTCACACTACTACTCCAACCTCAGAGTGGAAATATACGCTTCAGTTCAAAAGCCTTGTGGTTAGGGCGTTGGACTAGTAACCGAAAGGTTGAAAGTTCATATCCCCGAGCTGACAAGATAAAAATCTGTCGTTCTGCCCCTAAACAGGCAGCTAACCCACTGTTCCTAGGCTGTCATTGAAAATAAGAATTTGTTCTTAACTGACTTGCCTAGTTAAATAAAGGTAAAATAAAACAAAAATAGACATGTCCTTGTTTTTGAAAAAATAGCACATTTTTTGTCTATTAAAATAACATAAAATTGATCAGAAACACAGTGTGGACATTAACGTCGGAGAAAAAATAAATATCTGTTAAATATACATTTTACCTTTATTTAATTAGACAAGTCAGTTAAGAACAAATTCTTATTTTCAATGATGGCCTAGGAACAGTGGATTAACTGCCTTGTTCAGGGGCAGAACAACAGATTTTTACCTTGTCAGCTCGGGGATTTGATCTTGCAACCTTTCGGTTACAAGTCCAAAGCTCTAACCACTAGGCTACCTGCCGCCCCAATGACCATTGTAGCTGGAAACAGCAGATTTATTATGGAATATCTACATAGGCGTACAGAGGTCCATTATCAGCAACCATCACTCCTATGTTCCAATGGCAAGTTGTGTTAGCTAATCAAAGTTTAAATTTAAAAGGCTAATTGATCATTAGAAAACCATTTTGCAATGTTAGCTCAGCTAAACTGGCAGCTTCATTAAATAGTACCAGCAAAACACCAGTCTCAACATCAACAGTGAAGAGGCGACTCCCGGATGCTGGCCTTCTAGGCAGAGTTGCAAAGAAAAAGCCATCTCTCGGACTAGGCAATAAAAATAAAAGATTAAGATGGGCAAAATAACACAGACACTGGACAGAGTGTCTGCCTAGAAAGCCAGCATCCCGGAGTCGCCTCTTCACTGTTGATGTTGAGACTGGTGTTCTGTGGGTACTATTTAATGAAGCTGCCAGTTGAGGACTTGTGAGGCGTCTGTTTCTCAAACTAGACACTAATGTACTTGTCCTCTTGCTCAGTTGTGCTCCGGGGGCCTCCCACTCCTCTTTCTATTCTGGTTAGAGCCAGTTTGCGCAGTTCTGTGAAGGGAGTAGTACACAGTGTTGCACGAGATCTTCAGTTTCTTGGCAATTTCTTGCATGGAATAGCCTTAATTTCTCAGAACAAGAATAGACTGACGAGTTTCAGGAGAAAGTAATTTGTTTCTGGCCATTTTGAGTCTGTAATTGAACCCACAAATGCTGATGCTCCAGATACTCAATTAGTCTAAAGGCCAGTTTTACTGCTTCTTTAATCAGGACAGTTTTCAGCTGTGCTAACATAATTGAAAAAAATGTTTTCTAATGATCAATTAGCCTTTTAAAATGATAAACTTGGATTAGCTAACACAACATGCCATTGGAACACAGAAGTGATGGTTGCTGATAATGGGCCTCTGTACACCTATGTAGACATTGCATTTGTTTTTGTTTTACTGCCGTTTCCAGCTAAAATAGTCATTTATAACTTTATCAATGTCTACACTGTATTTCTGATCAATTTGAAATGATTTTAAATGGACAAAGAAAATGTGCTTTTCTTTCAAAAACAAGTACATTTCTAAGTGACCCCAAACCTTTGAACAGTAGTGTATATATATTTATTCACTCCACAGGCATAAGTGAATCAAGTCAAGAGGTTATCTGTTCTCTCTGTGAATGGGTCGGGGGTTACCTCATGCATTTAAGCCTTTTTTTAAACTGTTAAAGGACTTTACCGAAGGCTGGGAAGACGAATACTAATCTAAATCACATACAATCGTAAAGCTAGGGTACGTTTTTCTTTTTTTCTCTTTTTCAGTTCTCTTTTAATCACTGTGAACTCTTGAGGTTGAAAGGGTAGTGTAGCAATTTTAATGAGGATTGACCTCTGGCCCGGTTTCATTTGTTGTGCTATGCTCTTCTCTTTTTGTTCTGAGGTTAAATATAGTATACATTGGAACTGTTTTAAATATTAAAGCTACAAGGTCAAGGAGGGGGTTCTGTCAGTCACACACCATGAATCCTAATGAGATGTATCCAAAAACCCATTGAAATAACAATTCCAAGAAAGCCATCAATAAGAAAATAGAAGGTTTTTGAAGATCCAGCATTGGGATGGAAATAGTGTTTGAGTAATGGACAGATAAAAAGTCTTGAGAGTGAAATAAATGGACACACTATTTGGAGTGGAGGAAGGAATAGAGATGAGGAGTTATACAGACGGGCAAGATGAGAAACCCAGATTTTTGCCCTTTGCTATCTTAAAGGAGTATCGTTTAGAAAGATTTGATATTCAAAATATTAACAAGATTCCATATTCAACAGTTCCTTGCTTTATTTGCTAACACAGTTGTAGCCAACTATTGTCCCTGAAAACGAAACACCTTGCAGCGTAGACTGGCCAAATGAAAAATACAATCTAAGATCAAGAGAGATGGGTGGAGAGCAAGACTGTATCTCTGTAGAAATGTCTGTTGATGTTGGGAAGGGTTCAGACACCTTCTAGGGGTGGATCACTTTGTTCACATCATCCTTTGTACATCCAACATAGAACTACGTGGATCCCACATTGAAAGTTAGAGGGCTGTGGCAGCAGGCCTATAACGTTATGGCATGATTGTCATCGACATTAAAAGACTATGTTCGAGATCAACTACAAAATATATTGCCGTCAGACTGCACAGAATCACTGATCCTCGAATCCCCATGCGTTCCTAATAACTACGTATTACGTGTTCAAGACCAGTGAGTCTGTGCCTTGTCCAAACTGATGCCCTCTAATACGCTGACACTTACCCTCTTCCTGTCCCAGGGGCTGGTCACTTAGCTGGGTCTCCAGCGACACCTGTTGGCCGCCGTCCACCACCTGCGCCTGGTCCAGTCCCAGCATGCCCTGCTGCTCTGAGCCCACTGTGGGAGAAGCCTCTTGCTGTAGGGTGCCGTCCTCCAGCTCCACCTGCAGGTTGTGGGTCACGGTGGTGCCGTCCATGGGGTCGCCCAGCGTCGAGGGCTCTGGGTTCAGCTGTTGGTGGAGCTGCTGGGCCAACTCATACCTGGGAGGGGGAATGGGGAGGTGAGTTCAGGTTGTTTACTACTTTGATCTACAAAACAAACAGAAATCAGCCATTTTTTATGGAACAATTTGACATCTAGAGATTTAGAGTTGAAAGTTTCAATTTCACACAAATTTCAGCAACATGACAATAACCAAATTGGGAAAGCGACGCTCTCGCTAGCCACTTAGCTAGTCAGCATTCCCGATGACACAACCTGAATTATGGCTTGTAGTTTTTCGCTTTTTCCACCTGGTCAGATCACATGACCCGAAACAACTCTGTGCCTGAAAACACATGAGCATTACTAACCTGTGGGTCTTCATGTGCTTCCTGCAGTTGGGTGAGGACTTGAAGGTCTTCTGGCAGTAAGGGCACATGTAGGGCCGCATGTCGCTGTGGGTGGTCATATGGCGGCGCAGGCTGCCGCTGGTGGTGAATGTGGTGTCACAAATTAGGCACTTGTAGGCCTTGAGGCCCGAGTGGGTCCGGATGTGAGCCTTCAGCACCCCCGAGGAGGCAAAGCCCTTACTGCACTGGACACACTTGTACGGCCTCTCTCCCGTGTGAGACCTGATGGAAGATGACCTAACAATGTTAATATCATGAGACATTAAGATAGTATTCAGACCCTTGACCTTTCCACATTTTATTACGTTACAGCCTTATTCTAAAACGGATTAAAAATATATATATATATATCCTCAATCTACACACATTACCCCATAATGACAAAGCGAAAACAGGTTACAGATATTTTTGCAAAGTTATTACAAATAAAAAAAAACAGAAAAACCTTATTTACACAAGTACTCAGACCCTTTGTTATGTGACTTGAAATTGAGCTCAGGTGCATCCTGTTTCCATTGATCATCCTTGAGAAGTTTCTACAACTTTATTGGAGATCACCTGCGGTAAATGAAATTGATTGGACATGATTTGGAAAGCCACACACCTGTCTATATAAGGTCCCACAGTTGACAGTGCATGTCAGAGCAAATAGCAAGCCATGAGGTCGAAGGAATTGTCAGTAGAGCTCCGAGACACAGATCTGGGGAAGGGTACCAAAACATTTCTGCAGCACCGAAGGTCACCAAGAACACAGAGGCCTCCATCATTCTTAAATGGAAGAAGTTTGGAACACTAAGATCTTCTTAGAGCTGGTCGCCCGGCCAAAATGAGAGGGGCCTTGGTCAGCGAGGTGACCAAGAACTTGATGGTCACTCTGACAGAATTCCTCTGTGGAGATGGGAGAACATCCCAGGACAACCATCTCTGCAGAGAGTTCGACCGATTAATCGGAATGACCGATTAATTAGGGCCGATTTCAAGTTTTCATAACAATCGGAAATCGGTATTTTTGGACACCGATTAGTCAGATTCTTTTTAACTAGGAAAGTCAGTTAAGAACACATTCTTATTTTCAATGACAGACTAGGAACGGTGGGTTAACTGCCTTGTTCAGGGGCAGAAAGGCAGATTGTTACCTTGTCAGCTCAGGGATTCAATCTTGCAACATTACAGTTAACTAGTCCAACACTAACCACCCGCTTTACATTGCACTCCACGAGGAGCCTGCCTGTTACGCGAATGCAGTAAGAAGCTAAGGTAGGTTGCTAGCTAGCATTAAACTTATCTTATAAAAAACAATCAATCAATCATAATCACTAGTTAAACTAGTAATATCATCAACCATGTGTAGTTATCTAGCATGTCCTGCATTGCATATAATCGATGCAGTGCGGAAAAAGGACTGTCGTTGCTCCAACGTGTACCTAACCATAAACATCAATGCCTTTAACTTGTTGACGCTACCAATCCCGGTAGCAGGATAATTGTCATCAGCAACTGCTGAATAGCATAGCGCTACAGTCAAATAATATTACTAAAAAATATTCAAATACATGAAATCACAAGTGCAATATAGGAAAACACAGTTTAGCCTTTTGTTAATCCACCTGTTGAATTGATGCATTACAGCGAAAGCAATCCAAGCGTTTGTGTAAATTTATCGATAGCACAGCATAACATTATGTACACTAAATGCATTAAGTCGCTAGGTCACAAAAATCAGAAAAGCAATCAAAAAAATTGTTTACCTTTGATGATCTTCGGATGTTTTCACTCACGAGACTCCCAGTTACACAACAAATATTCCTTTTGTTCCATAAAGATTATTTTTATACCCAAAACACTGACGTTTGTTTGTCGCGTTATGTTCAGAAATCCACAAGAAAGAGCGGTCACGACAAAGCAGACGTATATTCCAAATAATATTCCAAATGTTTTTAAAATATATATTCGATAATACATCAACCGAGTGTGTAGGTTTTTCAGTAACAACGGGAGGAACAATGGCGGCTTTACTCAGTTGCGCAAAAACTCACTCTGAGAGCCCCCACCTATCCACTTACGCAATGTGATCCTTCACGCTCATTTTTCAAAATAAAAGCCTGAAACTATGTCTAAATACTGTTAACACCTTAGGGAAGCCATAGAAAAAGGAATCTGGTTGATATCACTTTAAATGGAGGATAGGCATGCATAGGAACAGAGAGATTTCAAAATAAGAGGCACTTCCTCATTGGATTTTCCTCAGGCTTTCAACTGCAATATCGGTTCTGTTTTACTCACAGACAATATTTTTACAGTTTTGGAAACTTTAGAATGTTTTCTATCCTAATCTGACAATTATATGCATATTCTAGTTTCAAATGGGTACGTTTTTTAGCCAAAAACAAAAATACTACACGCAAAAGGTTAAAATCAATACACAGAAGAATATATTTTTAAACCTGCATATTTAGCTAAAAGAAATCCAGGTTAGCAGGAAATATTAACCAGGTGAAATTGTGTCAGTTCTCTTGCGTTCATTGCATGCAGAGTCAGGGTATATGCGATAATAATAAACGTTTTGTTTTCAAAATGGTAGTTTCTGGATTCGACCATATTAATGACCAAAGGCTCGTATGTCTGTGTGTTATTATGTTATAATTAAGTCTACGATTTGATATTTGATAGAGCAGTCTGACTGAGCGAAGGTAGGTAGCAGAAGGCTCGTAAGCATTCTTTCAAACAGCACTTTTGTGCGTTTTGCCAGCAGCTCTTAGTAATGCTTCAAGCATTGCGCTGTTTATAACTTCAAGCCTATCAACTCCCAAGATTAGGCTGGTGTAACCGATGTGAAATGGCTAGCTATTTAGAGGGGTGCGCACTAATAGCGTTTCAAACGTCACTCGCTCTGAGACTTGGAGACGTTGTTCTGCAAGGGACGCGGATTTTGTGGAGCGATGGGTAACGCTGCTTCGGTGGGTGTTGTCGATGTGTTCCTGGTTCGAGCACCTAAAGGACTCTGACCACGAGAAACAAGATTCTCTGGTCTGATGAAACCAAGATTGTAGTCTTTGGCCTGAATGCCAAGCATCAAGTCTGGAGGAAACCTGGCACCATACCTACAGTGAAGCATGGTGGCGGCAGCAACATGCTGTGGGGATGTTTTTCAACGGCAGGGACTGGGAGACTAGTCAGGATCGAGGGAAAGATGAACACAGCAAAAGTAAAGAGAGATCATTGGCGAAAAACTGCTCCAGAGCGCTCAAGACCTCAGACTAGAGCGTAGGTTCGTCTTCCAACAGGCACACAGTTAAGACAGCGCAGGAGCGGCTTTGAGTCTCTGAATGTAAATGAGTGGCCCAGCCAGAGCCCGGGCTTAAACCCACAGCTATTTTGCAAAAACTTTGCATATCAACCCTGGGTGTAGTAGAATGTTATGAATGTAATGTAATGTTATGACAGGTGATGTTATGACTGGGTGTGTTATGGTCTGAGTCAAATGGCTCAAATTAGGAAGAATAAATGTCAAGGGTCTCTAATTTGCAAATCCTAAAAAAACAGTAAGCATTATACGTTGTGCATGGTGTATGCAGTAAATTCCCTCTGACTGAGGAACAAGTTTATTAGTATAATGTGACAGAGTTTTGACTTGGGCTCTGTCATAGTTTGAGGTAAACAGACACTAGGGAATACAGAACATCAATCTCAGATATCCTGAGTGGAGCAGCGAAGGCAACGTTGTTATTAACTTTTGTTTCCTCGTTTATGGAGACTGTGACCTTTATTATATAGGCTGTTACTTTTCTTTTCCTCACAGTAGTAAAATGAAGAAACATTTTAGTAAAAGGGAAGATTCGATGTGTCAGCCCAAAGGGCAAAAAGACATCTTGAGAGAATCAATGAATATTGCTCTGGAAATTACTCCTTGGAGCCCTAAACTTCAATCTCCCATTGTTCTCATCCTTAGAAAAAAGGCAGAAACGGAATACAATACTCATTTTAGAGGGATTCTTTCTTGTGGTAAATGGCAGGGTGACATTTTCCAAATACATTTGCTAGTTAATGGACCTTTAATGACTTAGGCTACTGAAAACAAAAATAAGACTTATCCACCACTGTGACATTGCACGTTATTCCTAACAACAACCTGGAGATTAAACCAGACGAAAATAAAATGGCCCGGCACACATTTTAGTCATTTAGCAGAAGCTCTTATCCAGAGTGACTTACAGGAGCAATTACTGTTATGGTTACTGGCTCTTATCCACTAGGCTACCTGCCGCCCCACACTATATCTGAATATTTTCTCTCCCCCTCTCTGTACCTAAATCCCCTCAGATCTCTTCCCTCTGTACATTTTTCCCTCTCTACCTGGCCTGTCTTATCATAAACCAGGCCCACAGGGCATAGACAGCACAGACGTTAGCCAGACCTGGGCTCAAATAGTATTTGTTTTCTATACTTGAACTACAGTACATGACTAAAAGTATGTGGACACCTGCTCGTTTAACATCGAATTGCAAAACAATAGCCATTCATATGGAGTTGGTCCCCCCTTTGCTGCTATAACAGACTCTACTCTTCTGGGAAGGCTTTCCATTAGATGTTGGAATATTGCTGCGGGGGACTTGCTTCCAATCAGCCACAGGAGCATAAGTGAGGTCGGGCACTGATGTTAGGCGATTAGGCCTGGCTCGCAGTCGGCATTCCAATTCATCCCAAAGGTGTTTGATGGGGTTGAGGTTAGGGCTCTGTGCAGGCCAGTCAAGTTCTTCCACACGGACCTCGCTTTGTGCACGAGGGAATTGTCATACAAAAACAGGAAAGGGCCTTCACCAAACTGTTGACACAAAGTTGGAAGCACAGAATCGTCGAGAATGTCATTGTATGCTGTAGCGTTAAGGGGCCAAGCCCAGACCATTATTCCTCATCCACCGAACTTTATAGTTGGCACTATGCATTGGGGCAGGTAGTGTTCTCCTGGCATCCGCTAAACCCAGATTTGTCCGTCGGACTTCAAGATTGCGAAGTGCTATTCATCACTCCAGAGAACGTGTTTCCACTGCTCTAGTCCAGTGGCGGAGAGCTTTACACCGCACCAGCCGATGCTTGGCTTTTTGCGCAAGGATCCACAGATTTGAAGGGGTGTCCAAGTACTTATGTACAGTTGAAGTCAGAAGTTCACATACACCTTAGCCAAATGCATTTAAACTCAGTTTTTCACAATTCCTGACACTTAATCCTTGTAAAAAAAAAAAGTTAATGTCTTAGGTCAGTGAGGATCACCACTTTATTTTAAGAATTTGAAATGTCAGAATAATAGTAGAGAGAATTATTTATTTCAGCTTTTACTTATTTCATCACATTCCCATTGGGTCAGAAGTTCACATACCAAATACGGATTGAGTGTAGCATTGCCTTTAAATTGTTTAACTTGGGTCAAACGATTCCGGTAGCCTTCCACAAGCTTCCCACAATAAGTGGATTTTGTGGGAAGGGAATTTTGGCCCATTCCTCCTGACTGTAATGGTGTAACTGAGTCAGGTTTTGTAGGCCTCCATGCTCGCACTCACTTTTTCAGTTCTTCCCACACATTTTCTATAGGATTGAGGTCAGGGCTTTGTGATGGCGACTTCAATACCTTGACTTTGTTGTCCTTAAGCCATTTTGCCACAACTTTGGAAGTATGCTTGGGATAATTGTCCATTTGGAAGACCCATTTGCGACCAAGCTTGAACTTCCTGACTGATGTCTTGAGATGTTGCTTCAATATATCCACGTAATTGTCCACCCTCATGATGCCATCTATTTTGTGAAGTACACCAGTCCCTCTTGCAGCAAAGCACCCCCACAACATGATGCTGCCACCCCCGTGCTTCGGCTTGCAAGCCTCCCCCTTTTCCCTCCAAGCATAACGATGGTCATTATGGCCAAACAGTTCTATTCTTTTTTTCCATCAGACCAGAGGACATTTCTCAAAAAAGTACAATCTTTGTCCCCCCCACGTGCAGTTGCAAACCGTAGTCTGTCTTTTTTTATGGCGGTTTTGGAGCGGCCTTTCAGGTTATGTCGATATTGGGCTCATTTTACTGTGGATATAGATACTTTTGTACCATTTCCTCCAGCATCTTCACAAGGTCCTTTGCTGTTGTTCTGGGATTGATTTGCACTTTTCGCACAAAAGTACGTTAATCTCTAGGAGATGCGTGGTCCCATGGTGTTTATACTTGCGTACTATTGTTTGTACAGATGAACGTGGTACCTTCAGGCATTTGGAAATTGCTCCCAAGGATGAACCAGACTTGTGGAGGTCTACAATTTTTTTTCTGAGGTCTTTGCTGATTTCTTTTTGATTTTCCCAAGCAAAGAGGCACTGAGTTTGAAGGTAGGCCTTGAAATACATCCACAGATACACCTCCAATTGACTCAAATGATCTCAATTAGCCTATCAGAAGCTTCTAAATCCATGACATCATTTTCTGGAAATTTTCAAGCTGTTTAAAGGCACAGTCAACTTAGTGTATGTAAACTTCTGACCCACTAGAGTTGTGATACAGTGAAGTGAAATAATCTGTAAACAATTGTTGGAAAATAGCTTGTGTCATACACAAAGTAGATGTCCTAACTGACTTGCCAAAACTATAGTTTGTTAACAAGAAATCTGTGGAGTGGTTGAAAAACAAGAGTTTTAACGTCTCCAACCTAAGTGTATGTAAACTTCCGACTCAACTATATATCTAGTTTACTTTAGCTGTGCTTGATCGAGTTTGCCTGGCACTCTAGGCAGGCTCAACAAAACCCTCAAAGTATTTGAAAGAAAACAAATACTACTCTAACCCAGCCATCTGCCAGTAGCTCAAACCCTCTGCCATGTGCTGAGCCCCCCTGCCTCCTTGTCCATCCCCATGCTCTGCTCAGCTCATCCCCCTAGCATCAAATGAGGAGCTAATGCCACTAAGCCACAGGGGTGGAATCTAACTCCACTGATAACGGCAGCTCAGCAGCTGTCTGACAGGCTTATCCCACTTTTCTTTTTAAATTTCTGTTTTATTTAACTAGGCAAGTCAGTTTAGAACAAATTCTTAGTTACTATGACAGCCTAGGAACACTGTCTTGTTCAGGTGTAGAACAACAGATTTTTACCCTGTCAGCTCAGGGATTCGATCTAGCAACCTTTCGGTTACTGGCCCAACGCTTTAACCACTACGCTACCTGCCACCCCAATGACAAAGTACAAGAGGATCTAAACTGAGGCTAAATATATAACTTCCTCTCACAACTATATATCCATGCACTCAATCAGAAATACATTCACTGGTATATGTTCGCAATGCCAGCTGCTTCAGAGAGGATGATATTTCGAAAGGAATACATGTGAATACAAAAAGTGTGTGTGTGTGCGGCGTGTGCTTGTATTACTATCCTTATGGGTACCAGAGATCCCCAAAAGTCCCCACTAGGATAGTAGAACAAGTAAATTCTCCCTCGTGGGGACATTTCCGTCGAAGACAAAGGCTATTTTAGGCTTATGGGTTAGATTTAGGGTTAAGGTTAGACCAGGACTTTCAATGGAAATCAATTTTAGGCCCCCACGAGGACAGTAAAACATATGCTGTGTGCGTCAAATCTAATTTTATTGGTCACATACACATGGTTAGCAGATGTTATTGCAAGTGTAGCGAAATGCTTGTGGGAGTGTGTGACACGTGTAGCAGATCGCTGTACCTAACGTGCTGCTTGAGGTGGCTGGATTTCTTGTAGGCCTTGTTACAGCAGGGACACTTGTATGGCCGATCATTGTCCACCATCTCCAGGTACGTCTGAAAGGCCAGGCGAGGGTTCTGGGATTGGATGAGACCTGGGGAGGAGGGGACAATATGAACAAAGTGCGTGTGTGTGCGTGCTTGTGAGGGAGCGAGTGAGCATGCATGCGTTACCAAGGTCCGTGATAAGTATGGGCTCTTGCAGGGGGATATCAGGCAGAGGTATGTTGCTCTTGGACACCTTGGTTTTATGGGCTTTGCGTGGGAACTTGTGCTTCTTCTGCTGCAGGCTCTTGAAGTGGGAGGCGATGTGTGTTTTTCTGTGGCCCGATGTGCGGAAGATCTTGTCACAGTGAGGGCACGGGAACGGACGCACACCTGACAACAAGAACATAAACCTCAGTTAGCATGTAGAATTAAATTCAGGCAATAACGAGAACAAACTGCATCAGTTTTGAAATGGAAATGTATTCATGTCAGTTTAATCAAGAGACAAGCTTGAGAAAATACAAACTTAAATAGTGTCGTATTGAGTAGGCCGAAATCGATTTAACGTACCAATGTCTCATGAGAGATTAGAAAAAAATCAAAAGAAACCTGTGGAACGCCAACCCCTAAAGTTGTCAGCATACTTCAGTTCGGCTAGCCGAACCAAACTAGTGTGCTGGCATTCTCCCTTAAAAGACCTTCTTTTGAAAAAAAATACATAATTTGTACTGTTTGTCCATTTTGAAATGCCATAGCTAGTATACGATTCATCAAAAAATGTCTGAATTAATCTAACAAGAAATCGGTCATCCATTTTTGTTTTTGCCGAAAAGATCTTAGTCGCGAATTTACATCAAGCTAAGATGTTTGGTGCAGTATTTTTCCAATAATTTAATTTTGCATGAAAACAAGTTCTCTCTTTGAATGACAAAGACTTTATTGAAGAATCCCTACTGTTGACCAATCACAGACGAAGGGGCGTAGACTCGGCTTGACTCCAGCTGCCAAAACTAACAAAATGTTGTCATAATATATGTACAAACTCGGAAGCATGACTAAACCACAGTAACCTAAATGTTGCATTGTTGTTGTTTTTTTCTTAAATTAATATCCTTTTTTATATCATGCATTACATAATTCAGAATCTAATCGTATGACATGTGAATAAATCAGAAGTTTACATACACTAAGTTGACTGTGCCTTTAAACAGCTTGGAAAATTACAGAAAATGATGTACTGGCTTTAGAAGCTTCTTATAGGCTAATTGACATCATTTAAGTCAATTGGCGGAGTACCTGTGGATGTATCTCAAGGCCTACCTTCAGTGTATCTGCTTGACATCATGGGAATATCAAAAGAAATCAGCCAAGACCTCAGAAAAAAAAAATGTAGACCTCCACAAGTCTGGTTCATCCACAAGCAATTTCCAAATGGCTTAAGGTACCACCGTTCATCTGTACAAACAATAGTACACAAGTATAAACACCATGGGACCACGCAGCAGTCATACCGCTCAGGAAGGAGACAAGTTCTGTCTCCTAGAGATTAACGTAATTTGGTGCGAAAAGTGCAAATCAATCCCAGAACAACAGCAAAATACCTTGTGAAGATGCTGGAGGAAACGAAAGTATCTATACAAAAGTATAGATAGGGTGGGGCAAAAAAGTATTAAGTCAGCCACCAATTGTGCAAGTTCTCCCACTTAAAAAGATGAGAGAGGCCTGTAATTTTCATCATAGGTACACTTCAACTATGACAGACAAAATGAGAAAACAAATCCAGAAAATCACATTGTAGGATTTTTAATGAATTTATTTGTAAATTATGGTGGAAAATAAGTATTTGGTCACCTACAAACAAGCAAGATTTCTGGCTCTCACAGACCTGTAACTTCTTCTTTAAGAGGCTCCTCTGTCCTCCACTCGTTACCTGTATTAATGGCACCTGTTTGAATTTTTTATCAGTATAAAGGACACCTGTCCACAACCTCAAACAGTAAGACTCCAAACTCCACTATGGCCAAGACCAAAGAGCTGTCAAAGGACACTAGAAACAAAATTGTAGACCTGCACCAGGCTGGGAAGACTGAATCGGCAATTGGTAAGCAGCTTGGTTTGAAGAAAACAACTGTGGGAGCAATTATTAGGAAATAGAAGACATACAAGACCACTGATAATCTCCCTTGATCTGGGGCTCCACGCAAGATCTCACCCCGTGGGGTCAAAATGATCACAAGAACGGTGAGCAAAAATCACAGAACCACACGGGGGGACCTAGTGAATGACCTGCAGAGAGCTGGGACCAAAGTAACAAAGTCTACCATCAGTAACACACTACGCCGCCAGGGACTCAAATCCTGCAGTGCCAGACGTGTCCCCCTGCTTAATTAAGTTTGCTAGAGAGCATTTGGATGATCCAGAAGAAGATTGGGAGAATGTCATATGGTCAGATGAAACCAAAATTTTGGTAAAAAACTCAACGTTGTGTTTGGAGGACAAAGAATGCTGAGTTGCATCCAAAGAACACCATACCTACTGTGAAGCATGGGGATGGAAACATCATGCTTTGGGGCTGTTTTGCTGCAAAGGGACCAGGACGACTGATCCATGTAAAGGAAGAATGAATAGGGCCATGTATCGTGAGATTTTTAGTGAAAACCTCCTTCCATCAGCAAGGGCGTTGAAGATGAAACGTGGCTGGGTCTTTCAGCATGATAATGATCCCAAACACACCGCCCGGGCAACGAAGGAGTGGCTTCGTAAGAAGCATTTCAAGGTCCTGGAGTGGCCTAGCCAGTCTTCAGATCTCAACCCCATAGAAAATCTTTGGAGGGAGTTGAAAGTCCGTGTTGCCCAGCAACAGTCCCAAAACGTCGCTGCTCTAGAGGAGATCTGCATGGAGGAATGGGTCAAAATACCAGCAACAGTGTGTGCCATTGCCAACAAAGGGTATATAACAAAGTATTGAGATAAACTTTTGTTATTGACCAAATACTTATTTTCCACCATAATTTGCAAATAAATTCATAAAAAAATCCTACAATGTGATATTCTGGGGGGAAAAAAATCTCTCATTTGTCTGTCATAGTTGAAGTGTACATTACAGGCCTCTCATCTTTTTAAGTGGGAGAACTTGCACAATTGGTGGCGGACTAAATACTTTTTTGCCCCACTGTATATCCGGTACAAAAGTATCTATATCCACAGTAAAATGAGTCCTATTTCGACATAACCTGAAAGGCCGTTCAGCAGGGAAGAAGCCACTGCTCCAAAACCGCCATAAAAAAGCCAGACTACGGTTTGCAACTGCACATGGGGACAAAGATGGTACTTTTTGGAGAAATGTCCTCTGGTCTGATGAAGAAAATATATAACTTTTTGGCCATAATGACCATTGTTAAGTTTGGAGGAAAAGGGGGAGGCTTGCAAGCCGAAGAACACCATCTCAACCGTGAAGCATGAGGGTGGCAGCATCATGTTGTGGGGGTACTTTGCTGCAGGAGGGACTGGTGCACTTCACAAAATAGATGGCACCATGACAGAGGGATAATAATGTGGATGTATTGAAGCAACATCTCAAGACATCAGTCATGAAGTTCAAGCTTGGTCGCAAATGGGTCTTCCAAATGGACAATGACCCCAAGCATACTTCCAAAGTTGTGGCAAAATGGCTTAAGGACAACAATGTCAAGGTATTGGAGTGTCCGTCACAAAGCCCTGACCTCAATCCTGTCGAAAATTTGTGGGCAGAACTGAAAAAGCGTGTGCGAGCAAGGATGCCTACAAACCTCAGTTACACCAGCTCTGTCAGTAGGAATGGGCCAAAATTCACTCAACTTATTGTGGGAAGCTTGTGGAAGGCTACTTGAAACGTTTAACCCAAGTTAAACAATTTAAAGGCAATGCTACCAAATAGTGAATGAGTATGTAAACTTCTGACCCACTGGGAATGTGATGAAATAAATAAAAGCTGAAATAAATCATTCTCTCTACTATTATTCTGACATTTCACAGTGGTGATCCTAAATGACCAAAGACAGGGAGGTTTTACTAGGATTAAATGTCAGGAATTGTGAAAAACTGAGTTTAAATGTATTTTGCTAAGGTGTATGTAAACTTCCAACTTCAACTGTAATAGGCGGTGTTAGAGGAAAGCCCATAACATTGTCAGAGACTCCAGTCACCCAAGTCATAGACTGTTTTCTCTGCTACCGTATGGCAAGCGGTACCAGAGCGTTAAGTCTAGGAACAAAAGGCTCCATAAAAGCTTCTACCCCCAAGCCGTAAGACTGCTGATCAATTAATCAAATGGCCACCAGACTATTTACATTGACACCCCCCTTCCCCTCCATTTGTTTTGTACCCTGCTGCTACTCGCTGTCTATTATCTATGCATAGTCACTTCACCCCTACATGTACAAATTACCTCAACTAACCTGTACCCCCGCACACTGGCACGGTATCGGTACCCCCTGTATATAGCCTCGTTATTGTTATTTCATTCTGTTACTTTTTATTATTTTTTACTTTAGTTTATTTGGTAAATATTTTCTTAACTCTTCTTGAACTGCACTGTTATTTAAGGGCTTGTAAGTAATAATTTCACAGTAAGGTCTACACTTGTTGTATTCAGCGCAAATAAAGTTGGATTTGATTCCTATATCTTTGTAGTGACTGGGTGTATTGACACACCATTCAACATGTAATTAATAACTTCAACATGCTCAAATGTTGTTGTTTTTTTACCCATCGACCAATACGTGCCCTTCTTTGCAAGGCATTGAAAAACCTCCCTGGTCTTTGTGGCTGAATCTGTTTTTCAAATCAAATCAAATTTATTTGTCACATACACATGGTTAGCAGATATTAATGTGAGTGTCGCGAAATGCTTTTGCTTCTAGTTCCGCCAATGCAGTAATAACCAACGAGTAATCTAACCTAACAATTCCAAAACTACTACCTTATACGCACAAGTGTAAAGGGATAAAGAATATGTACATAAAGATATATGAATGAGTGGTGGTACAGAACGGCATAGGCAAGATACAGTATATACATATGAGATGAGTAATGTGGAGTATGTAAACAAAGTGGCATAGTTTAAAGTGGCTAGTGATACATGTATTACATAAAGATGCAGTAGATGATATAGGGTACAGTATATACACTGCTCAAAAAAATAAAGGGAACACTTAAACAACACAATGTAACTCCAAGTCAATCACACTTCTGTGAAATCAAAGTCCACTTAGGAAGCAACACTGATTGACAATAAATTCCACATGCTGTTGTGCAAATGGAATAGACAACAGGTGGAAATTATAGGCAATTAGCAAGACACCCCCAATAAAGGAGTGGTTTTGCAGGTGGTGACCACAGACCCTATGCTTCCTGGCTGGTGTTTTGGTCACTTTTGAATGCTGGCGGTGCTTTCACTCTAGTGGTAGCATGAGACGGGGTCTACAACCCACACAAGTGGCTCAGGTAGTGCAGCTCATCCAGGATGGCACATCAATGCGAGTTGTGGCAAGAAGGTTTGCTGTGTCTGTTAGCATAATGTCCGGAGCATGGAGGCGCTACCAGGAGACAGGAGAGTACATCAGGAGACGTGGAGGAGGCCGTAGGAGGGCAACAACCCAGCAGCAGGACCGCTACCTCCGCCTTTGTGCAAGGAGGAGCAGGAGGAGCACTGGCAGAGCCCTGCAAAATGACCTCCAGCAGGCCAGAAATGTGCAGGTGTCTGCTCAAACGGTCAGAAACAGACTCCATGAGGGTGGTATGAGGGCCCGACGTCCACAGGTGGGGCTTGTGCTTACAGCCCAACACCGTGCAGGACGTTTGGCATTTGCCAGAGAACACCAAGATTGGCAAATTCGCCACTGGCGCACTGTGCTCTTCACAGATGAAAGCAGGTTCACACTGAGCACATGTGACAGACGTGACAGAGTCTGGAGACGCCGTGGAGAACGTTCTGCTGCCTGCAACATCCTCCAGCATGACCGGTTTGGCGGTGGGGTCAGTCATGGTGTGGGGTGGCATTTCTTTGGGGGGCCGCACAGCCCTCCATGTGCTCGCCAGAGGTAGCCTGACTGCCAATAGGTACCGAGATGAGATCCTCAGACCCTTTGTGAGACCATATGCTGGTGCGGTTGGCCCTGGGATCCTCCTAATGCAAGACAATGCTCGACCTCATGTGGCTGGAGTGTGTCAGCAGTTCCTGCAAGAGGAAGGTATTGATGCTAAGGACTGGCCTGCCCATTCCCCGGACCTGATTCCAATCGAACAACTCTGGGACATCATGTCTCGCACCATCCAGCAACGCCAATTTGCACCACAGACTGTCCAGGAGTTGGCGGATGCTTTAGTCCAGGTCTGGGAGGAGATCCCTCAGGAGACCATCCGCCACCTCATCAGGAGCATGCCCAGGCATTGTAGGGAGGTTGTACAGGCATGTGGAGGCCACACACACTACTGAGCCTCATTTTGACTTATTTTAAGGACATTACATCAAAGTTGGATCAGCCTGTAGTGTGGTTTTCCACTTTAATTTTGAGTGTGACTCCAAATCCAGACCTCCATGGGTTGATAAAGTTGATTTCTATTGATAATTTGTGTGTGATTTTTGTCAGCACATTCAAATATGTAAAGAAAAAATTATTTAATAAGAATATTTCATTCATTCAGATCTAGGGTGTTATTTTAGTGTTCCCTTTATTTTTTGAGCAGTGTACATATACATATGAGAAGAGTAATGTAGGGTATGTAAACATTAAGTAGTATTGTTTAAAGTGGCTAGTGATATATTTTCCATCAATTTCCATCAATTCCCATTATTAAAGTGGCTGGAGTTGTGTCCGTGTGTTGGCAGCAGCCACTCAATGTTAGTGGAGCGAGCGGTCGCATCTACACTTCGGTCCGCAGGTAGTATAGCTTTTCATTACATTTCGTTATAGTACAACGGTTTGATTTGTCTAATCTTAGCAATTTCTTCTTAGCTAGCTACATAGCCGTCTTTGTATCAAAGATAATTGCATAATTATCGTATTTCGTCGTCCTAACGTATCTGCCCAGCAGCTAGCTAAGCAGCTAGCTAACATCCACTGTCCACCAGCACTGTAGAAACTATTACACTCAACTGAACGACTCGATTAGCGTAGTGTCAGCTAGTGTCAGCTAGCTACATAGTTGTCTTCGCTGTCTTCGTATCCAAGATAATTGTGCAGTTTAGAGTGTGTAGACTTAGAGTGATTATCTTAATTTACCGAGGTTAGCTAGCCAGCTATTTGTCGTCCTTAACGTAGGAGATGCTGCTAGCTAGCTAGCCAACAGCTAGCCAACCTCTACCGAATTGAACTTCAACTACCCGGTCAACATTCCGCGTCGCTCCACAGGTAGTATCACATTTTCATTTCACTTCATTACAGTACAACGGTTTGATTTGTTTGATCGTAGCTAGCCAGCTACATAGCCGTCTTTGTATCTAAGACAATTGTGTAGTCTAGAGCGATTTTCTAGGTTAGCTGGCCAGCTATTGTCGTTCTTTTAACGTAGCTAGCCAGCTAGCCCCCGAATAGCAGCACTGTAGTAACTATTACAGTACAACGGTTTGTTTTGTTTGATCGTAGCTAGCTAGCTACATAGCCGTCTTTGTATCTAAGACAATTGTGTAGCCTAGAGCGATTTTCTAGGTTAGCTAACCAGCTATTGTCGTTCTCTTAAGGTAACGTAACGCAATCAACCTGCTAGCTAGCCAGCTAGCCCCCGAATAGCAGCACTGTAGAAACTATTACACTCGACGGAACGACTTGATTAGTGTAGTGTCAACATCGCAGCCACTACCAGCTAGCCTACTCCAGCAGTACTGTATCATTTCAATCATTTTAGTCAATAAGATTCTTGCTACGTAAGCTTAACTTTCTGAACATTCGAGACGTGTAGTCCACTTGTCATTCCAATCTCCTTTGCATTAGCGTAGCCTCTTCTGTAGCCTGTCAACTATGTGTCTATCTATCCCTGTTCTCTCCTCTCTGCACAGACCATACAAATGCTCCACACCGCGTGGCCGCGGCCACCCTAATCTGGTGGTCCCAGCGCGCACGACCCATGTGGAGTTCCTGGTCTCCGGTAGCCTCTGGAACTGCCGATCTGCGGCCAACAAGGCAGAGTTCATCTCAGCCTATGCCTCCCTCCAGTCCCTCGACTTCCTGGCACTGACGGAAACATGGATCACCACAGATAACACTGCTACTCCTACTGCTCTCTCTTCGTCCGCCCACGTGTTCTCGCACACCCCGAGAGCTTCTGGTCAGCGGGGTGGTGGCACCGGGATCCTCATCTCTCCCAAGTGGTCATTCTCTCTCTCCCCTTACCCATCTATCTATCGCCTCCTTTGAATTCCATGCTGTCACAGTTACCAGCCCTTTCAAGCTTAACATCCTTATCATTTATCGCCCTCCAGGTTCCCTCGGAGAGTTCATCAATGAGCTTGATGCCTTGATAAGCTCCTTTCCTGAGGACGGCTCACCTCTCACAGTCCTGGGCGACTTTAACCTCCCCACGTCTACCTTTGACTCATTCCTCTCTGTCTCCTTCTTTCCACTCCTCTCCTCTTTTGACCTCACCCTCTCACCTTCCCCCTACTCACAAGGCAGGCAATACGCTCGACCTCATCTTTACTAGATGCTGTTCTTCCACTAACCTCATTGCAACTCCCCTCCAAGTCTCCGACCACTACCTTGTATCCTTTTCCCTCTCGCTCTCATCCAACACTTCCCACACTGCCCCTACTCGGATGGTATCGCGCCGTCCCAACCTTCGCTCTCTCTCCCCCGCTACTCTCTCCTCTTCCATCCTATCATCTCTTCCCTCTGCTCATACCTTCTCCAACCTATCTCCTGATTCTGCCTCCTCAACCCTCCTCTCTTCCCTTTCTGCATCCTTTGACTCTCTATGTCCCCTATCCTCCAGGCCGGCTCGGTCCTCCCCTCCCGCTCCGTGGCTCGATGACTCATTGCGAGCTCACAGAACAGAGCTCCGGGCAGCCGAGCGGAAATGGAGGAAAACTCGCCTCCCTGCGGACCTGGCATCCTTTCACTCCCTCCTCTCTACATTTTCCTCCTCTGTCTCTGCTGCTAAAGCCACTTTCTACCACTCTAAATTCCAAGCATCTGCCTCTAACCTTAGGAAGCTCTTTGCCACCTTCTCCTCCCTCCTGAATCCTCCTACCCCCCCCTCCTCCCTCTCTGCAGATGACTTCGTCAACCATTTTGAAAAGAAGGTCGACGACATCCGATCCTCGTTTGCTAAGTCAAACGACACCGCTGGTTCTGCTCACACTGCCCTACCCTGTGCTCTGACCTCTTTCTCCCCTCTCTCTCCAGATGAAATCTCGCTTCTTGTGACGGCCGGCCGCCCAACAACCTGCCCGCTTGACCCTATCCCCTACTCTCTTCTCCAGACCATTTCCGGAGACCTTCTCCCTTACCTCACCTCGCTCATCAACTCATCCCTGACCGCTGGCTACGTCCCTTCCGTCTTCAAGAGAGCGAGAGTTGCACCCCTTCTGAAAAAACCTACACTCGATCCCTCCGATGTCAACAACTACAGACCAGTATCCCTTCTTTCTTTTCTCTCCAAAACTCTTGAACGTGCCGTCCTTGGCCAGCTCTCCCGCTATCTCTCTCAGAATGACCTTCTTGATCCAAATCAGTCAGGTTTCAAGACTAGTCATTCAACTGAGACTGCTCTTCTCTGTATCACGGAGGCGCTCCGCACTGCTAAAGCTAACTCTCTCTCCTCTGCTCTCATCCTTCTAGACCTATCGGCTGCCTTCGATACTGTGAACCATCAGATCCTCCTCTCCACCCTCTCCGAGTTGGGCATCTCCGGCGCGGCCCACGCTTGGATTGCGTCCTACCTGACAGGTCGCTCCTACCAGGTGGCGTGGCGAGAATCTGTCTCCTCGCCACGCGCTCTCACCACTGGTGTCCCCCAGGGCTCTGTTCTAGGCCCTCTCCTATTCTCGCTATACACCAAGTCACTTGGCTCTGTCATAACCTCACATGGTCTCTCCTATCATTGCTATGCAGACGACACACAATTAATCTTCTCCTTTCCCCCTTCTGATGACCAGGTGGCGAATCGCATCTCTGCATGTCTGGCAGACATATCAGTGTGGATGACGGATCACCACCTCAAGCTGAACCTCGGCAAGACAGAGCTGCTCTTCCTCCCGGGGAAGGACTGCCCGTTCCATGATCTCGCCATCACGGTTGACAACTCCATTGTGTCCTCCTCCCAGAGCGCTAAGAACCTTGGCGTGATCCTGGACAACACCCTGTCGTTCTCAACCAACATCATGGCGGTGGCCCGTTCCTGTAGGTTCATGCTCTACAACATCCGCAGAGTACGACCCTGCCTCACACAGGAAGCGGCGCAGGTCCTAATCCAGGCACTTGTCATCTCCCGTCTGGATTACTGCAACTCGCTGTTGGCTGGGCTCCCTGCCTGTGCCATTAAACCCCTACAACTCATCCAGAACGCCGCAGCCCGTCTGGTGTTCAACCTTCCCAAGTTCTCTCACGTCACCCCGCTCCTCCGCTCTCTCCACTGGCTTCCAGTTGAAGCTCGCATCCGCTACAAGACCATGGTGCTTGCCTACGGAGCTGTGAGGGGAACGGCACCGCAGTACCTCCAGGCTCTGATCAGGCCCTACACCCAAGCAAGGGCACTGCGTTCATCCACCTCTGGCCTGCTCGCCTCCCTACCATTGAGGAAGTACAGTTCCCGCTCAGCCCAGTCAAAACTGTTCGCTGCTCTGGCCCCCCAATGGTGGAACAAACTCCCTCACGACGCCAGGACAGCGGAGTCAATCACCACCTTCCGGAGACACCTGAAACCCCACCTCTTCAAGGAATACCTAGGATAGGATAAGTAATCCTTCTCACCACCCCCCCCCCTTAATGATTTAGATGCACTATTGTAAAGTGGCTGTTCCACTGGATGTCAGAAGGTGAATTCACCAATTTGTAAGTCGCTCTGGATAAGAGCGTCTGCTAAATGACTTAAATGTAAATGTAAATGTAGTGGTGACTGTTTAACAGTCTGATGGCCTTCAGATAGCTGTTTTTCAGTCTCTTGGTCCCTGCTTTGATGCACCTGTACTGACCTCGCCTTCTGGATGATAGCGGGGTTTACAGGCAGTGGCTCGGGTGGTTGTTGTCCTTGATGATCTTTATGGCCTTCCTGTGACATCGGGTGGTGTAGGTGTTCTGGGGGGCAGGTAGTTTGCCCCTGGTGATGCGTTATGCAGACAACCTCCCTACAATGCCTGGACAAGCCGAATTTCTTCAGCCTCCTGAGGTTGAAGAGGCGCTGCTGTGTCTTCTTCACGACGCTGTCTGTGTGGGTGGACCAATTCAGTTTGTCCGTGATGTGTACGCCGAGGAACTTAAAACTTTACGACCCTCTCCACTACTGCCCCATCGATGTGGATAGGGTGGTGCTCACTCTGCTGTTTCCTAAAGACCACAATCATCTCCTTTGTTTTGTTGACGTTGAGTGTGAGGTTATTTTCCTGACACCACACTCAGAGGGCCCTCACCTCCTCCCTGTAGGCCATCTCGTCGTTGTTGGTAATCAAGCCTACCACTGTAGTGTCGTCCGTAAACTTGATGATTGAGTTGGAGGCGTGCATGGCCACTGCTCGACTAAGAGTAGGGCTGTTGCGGTGACCTTATTATCTCCACACCGGTGGTCACAAAACAGAGTGATGGCCTATATTAAAAGAGTAGGATCCCATCAGCTTTCTATAGGCTTGGCATACTATTTTAATTTCTCAACTTTCCTAATATTAAGCAAATATCAAGCACATTGCTTATCTTTACAACAGGAGTATAGCCTACCTGGCTGGCATGACAATTAACCACAAGAAAATCCTCCATTCGTTATTTAACTGTAGAGATATTTTTTTCCCATGCCCCTGTTTTGAGACAGGGGCATGATAATGTTCCATTCTAAATCAAATTCCACACACATATTATTTAGTATATGTAAATACAAGATTAAATCAAGAATAGTCTGATGGGTGCCAATATTAGCATATCACATGTGAATTATATATTATCACTTATGAATGATGCCCCAGCGTAAGGCAAGAAACAATGCCTTTTTTTGTGCAACTTTTTCTAATCAAAATCGCACACCTCATGTAGACTAGCCCATAGGCCTATATGTTTTGATAAGGTTTGTATCACAACTAAGGTGGCCAAATAACTTAAAGGTGACTTAAAATGAAGCACATTAATCCGCTTGGCATGGGGTGTAGAACCTTACAAAAGCAACGCAAGTTTCAACTTTGGGGAAAATCAACTTTGGGGAAGGTCATTTTCACCACAAAAAATGTTACCTAATGGTGATGTCCCCGCTAATTGAAGATTTGCGCATATAGCCTACAACTGCGTGCATATTGCTGAGCTTATAATGTGAAGAAATAGCCAAATAGCTTATCAACATTTTAAGCTAAACGTTCTGATCTGTTGCTTCAGCCTCATTGAGTAAAACAGTTTTTTTTATGCTAGTGGTTGTATTAATTTGGAATCTATTGTGTCCCAAAACTGTCCAAGACTATGTATGTAATATTTACTTCTCGCACAGAATAGGTCAACTTGTTTTATAGGGGATAGTAGATTGACATAGGCTAGTGCTTTTGCTGTTCGTTAGGTCTACTCATCTTGTTGACAGACAAAAGTTTGGACACCGCTACTCATTCAAGGTTTTTTTTTTATTTTTTATTTTTTTACTATTGTCTACATGGTAGAAACTATGAAACTATAAAATAACACATATGGAATCATGTAGTAACCATCATGTAGAATGCACATTCCTGGAATTCTCTCAACCAGCTTCATGCATTGTAAAAATGAATTTGTGGAATTTCTTTCCTTCTTAATGTGTTTGATCAGTTGTGTTGTGACAAGGTAGGGGTGGTATACAGAATATAGCCCTATTCGATGAAAGACCAAGTCCATATTATGGCAAAAACAGCTCAAATAAGCAAAGAGAAATGACATTCCATCAATCCTTTAAGAAAGGAAGGTCAGTCAATCCGGAAAATGTAAGAACTTTGAGCGTTTCTTCGCAAAAACCATCAAGCGATGATGAAACTGGCTCTCATGAGGACCGCCACAGGAAAGAAAGACCCAGCGTTACCTCTGCTGCAGAGGATAAGTTCATTAAAGTTACCAGCCTCCGAAATTGCAGCCCAATTAAATGCTTCACAGAGTTCAAGTAACAGACATCTCAACATCAACTGTTCAGAGGAGACCGCATTAACCCTTCATGATCGAATTGGTGCAAAGAAACCACTATTAAAGGACACCAATAAGAGGAAGAGACTTGCTTGAGCCAAGAAACACAATCAATGGACATTAGACCAGTGGAAATATGTCCTTTGGTCTTACGAGCACAAATTCGAATTTTGGTTCCAACCCCCATGTCGTTGTGAGACGCAGAGTAGGTGAACTGATGATCTCCGCATGTGTGGTTCCCACCGTGAAGCATGGAGAAGGTGGTGTGGGGGTGTTTTGCTCGTGACACTGTCAGTGATTTATTTAAAAATCACGGCACACTTAACCAGCATGGCTACCACAGCATTCTGCAGCGATACGCCATCCCATCTGGTTTGCGCTTAGTGGGACTATCATTTGTTTTTCAACAGGACAATGACCCAAAACACACTTCCAGGCTGTGTAAGGGCTATTTGACCAATAAAAGTGATGGAGTGCTGCATCAGATGACTTGGCCTCCACAATCACCTAACCTCAATCTAATTGAGATGGTTTGGGAGAAGTTGGACCGCAGAGTGAAGGAAAAGTTGCCAACAAGTGCTCAGCATATGTAGAAACTCCTTCAAGACTGTTGGAAAAACAATCCAGGTGAAGCTGGTTGAGAGAATGCCAAACATGTGCAATGCTGTCATCAAGGCAAAGTTTGGCTACTTTGAAGAAGCTAAAATATCATAACTTATGATTTGTTTAGCACTTTTTTGGTTACAACATGATTCCATGTGTTATTTCATAGTTTTGATGTCTTCACTATTATTATACAATGTTGAACATAGTAAAAACAAAAGAAAAACCCTTGAAAGTGTCAACTTTTGACTAGTACTGTAAACGTGGACCCTTTCTTCCAATATCTTCAATATGCATCTCGGAATTGGATAAGAACGTGCGCAGTTGCGTCCCCGAAGTGTCTGTCTTCACTTGTAGTCTGTGAGAACGACCCGATCACGTGATAGAGAGCCGTGTGAGTGAGAGGTGATTCGGAGCAGGCATCACTCAGGGAGAAGGGCCGCAAAGGGCAGGGATTTTTTTAGGGTGCATTATGGCCACACAAAGACATTATCAAGTGCTTCTCAAATTTTGAATGAGAGACTGAGGGCGTGTACGGCCTGCGCTAAAAAAAACAAAGCAGAGCTCATTCCTTTCAAGCTAGTTTTTTCAAATCATCAGAGTCGCAGTCAACGTCTGTAGAACAACTAAAGTTAAATTAATAACTCTAAATTAAGTATATAGGAGTACCTACCGTGTCTCTTTGTTAACTGCTCAACACAGAATAGCTATTTTATTCAGCTTTGTTTAATTGGATTCTTCACACTATAAAATAATGACAAAGAATTCAAAGCAAATCTTGTCTGCTAAATGAACGAGTGTAGCCCACAGCCACATGGCATAGCCAGATCAGGATCTAACATAAGGACATCTCAAAGTATGCCGTCCTTTTCTTTTGAAATAAACTACATTTTCTTCATATCATGTTTCTTTAGACCTGTCTAAAATAAATAATGTATTTATTGTGAAGGTGTAGGCTATATTACATGGATTTATTAGACTTTTTAAAATATAGGATGTTCAAAAGGTCTGCATCAGTGGCTTGTAGGCTGTGTGGAAGCCAGGAGATGCTGAACGGTCAATTACCATGAGATCGACAGTAATTTGCTTTTATTGTATTTTATTTCACCTTTATTTAACCAGGTAGGCAAGTTGAGAACAAGTGCTTGACAATCACCGGCTGACAAATTTCGTCGCCTCCACAGCCCTAACTAAGAAACCTGATAATTGTATGTGTAAATACACAGATTAAGTAGTCATTCAAAAATCATGTCAATCACTATTATTGCACACAGAGTGAGTCCATGCAACTTATGTAACATTTTTACTCCTAAACTTATTTAGGCTTTCCATAACAAAGGGGTTGAATAGTTATTGAATGAAGACATTTCAGCTTTTAATGAATGTATAAACATCTCTAAACATGTGGATATTATGGGATATATTGTTTGTAGGCCAGTGAAACAAAATCTCAATTTTAAATTCAGGCTGTGTCAAGAGGTGTGAATATTTTCTGAAGGCACTGTAATTAATACACAAGAAAACAAAAGGACAAATAGGACAAATTAATAAAAGAAAATAGGACTTTTTCCCCCTTATAAGTCTAATAAATCCATGTAATCAAGTTAAATCGTCAAAACCAGATTATGACACCAACGTTAATCATAGTATATATCTTTATCACAAATTCAGAATTATGTACAAAAGCAACCTTCCTGCAAACCTGACAACACAGTCACATGCATGACCATTATGGAGTGATATAGGTGCCAACAGGAACTAAATGTGTATCTATGAATACAATCAAAATATCACTCCATAATAACAACACAATAATATCACTCACCTGTATGTAGGCGCATGTGGACCTTCCTGCTTCCCGACGTGGAGAAGCACTTCATGCAGCACTGGCACTCGAAGGCCTTGATGCCTGTGTGCGTCTTCATGTGGGCAGTAAGGGTGCTCTTGACGGCAAAGGCGCGAAAGCACTGCTTGCACTTGAAGGGCTTCTCGTGTGTATGGATGCGGATGTGGCGCACCAGGTCGCTGGGCTTCTTGAACTCCTTGTTGCAGTAAGGGCAGCTGTGCCACCGCACGCCGTTCTCCTCCCTGATGGAGCCTAGGGGAAGGTGAGACAGAAAGAGGTGACATGGGTTGTGTTCTACAAGGCATCAAACGGAAGAAAATGGGACTGAAACAGGGAGAGACTACCTGGATCTGTCCAATAACAACCATTCATTTTTGTGTTATGTTTCAAAACGTTTTGTTATAGGGTGCCCTAATGGATACGACACTGGTCCCACATGAGATGAGCAGGCACAGAGCTGAGAACAAATACACTTAAATTCAGGGAATCAATTGAAACTCTCAATATATAAACGCATTTGGAAAGTATTCAGACCCCTTGACTTTTTCCACATTTTGTTATGTTACAGCCTTATTCAACAATGATTTAAATTGTTTGTACCCCATAATGACAAAGAAAATGTTTGCACATTTATTTATTTTTAAAATGTCAAACTGAAATATCACATTTATTTAGACCCTTTACTCTGTTCTTTGTTGAAGCACATTTGGCAGCAATTACAGCCTTGATTCTTCTTGGGTATGACGCTACAAGCTTGGCACACCTGTTTTCTGGGGAGGTTCTCCCAATCTTCTCTGCTCGGTCAGGTTGGATGGGGAGCGTCGTTGCACAGCTATTTTCAGGTGCCGCCAGAGATGTTAGATTGGGTTGAAGTCCTGCTGGGCCACTCAAGGACATTCAGAGACTTGTCCCGAAGCCACTCCTGCGTTGTCTTGGCTGTGTGCTTAGGGTCGTTGTCCTGTTTGAAGGTGAACCTTCACCCCAATCTGAGGTCGTGAGTGCTCTGGAGTCCGTTTTCATCAAGGACCTCTGTACTTTGCTCTGTTCATCTTTCCCTCGATCCTGACTAGATCCATTCGTCTTCCCCTCGATCCCGCAGGGATGGTTTCAGGTTTCCTTCAGACGTGACGTTTGGTATTCAGGCCAAGTAGTTCAATCATGTTTTCATCAGACCAGAGAATCTTGATTCTCATGGTCAGAGTCGTTTAGGTGCCTTTTGGCAAACTAAGTGGGCTGTCATTTGCCTTTTAATGGGGAATGGCTTCCATCTGGCCACTCCACCACTAAGGCCTGATTGATGGAGTGCTGCAGAGATTGCCCTTCTGGAAGGTTATCCCATCTCCACAGAGGAACTCTGTCAGAGTGACCAAGTTCTTGGTCACCTCCCTGACCAAGGCCCTTTTCCCCCGATTTCTCAGTCTGGCCAGGTGGCCAGCTCTAGGAAGAGTCTTGATGGTTCCAAACTTCTCCCATTTAAGAATGGAGGCCACTGTGTTCTTGGGGACCTTCAATGCTGTATACATTTTTTTGGCAGACCTTCCCCAGATCTGTGCCTCGACACAATCCTGTCTTTATGTACAATTCCGTCGGCCTCATGGCTTGGTTTTTGCTCTGACATGCACTGTCAACTGTGGGACCTTACATAGACAGGTGTGTGCCTTTCCAAATCATGTCCAATCAATTTAATTTACCACAGGTGGACTCCAATCAAGTTGTAGAAACATCTCAAGGATGACCAATGGAAACAGCATGCACCTGAGCTCAATTTCGAGTCTACTAGCAAAGGGTCTGAATACAAGTAAACAAAGTATTTCTGTTTTTTAATAATTAAAAAATTTTAAAAAACTATTTTCGCTTTGTCATTATTGGGTATTGATGAGGAAAAACATTGTATTTAACCCATTTTAGAATAAGGCTGTAATGTCACAAAATGTGGAAAAGGGGAATGTGCAATATACCTGTTTATGGTCAATGGACATTTAATGAGCAAGTAAATTTATGGAGTTGAAATGGAACTGAGAGACGGTGACATGCACAAGCACACATGGACGTTATTTGGGGTATGCCCTACCTGGCATCTGTACAGGTTTTCTGAAGATACTTTTCTTCTCCTTCTTGGTGGTTTTGTCCTGGCCTGGTAACTTCTTACTGTCAGGTAAAGCCCCCTCGGCGGCATGGCTCTGAGTCTGTCTGGCCACTCCGTTGGTCTGGGACTGAACCACGCTCAACCCACTGTTCTCCAGGGCTTGCTGTGTGGGTTCAGGGGTGACAGAGTTTAACAAAAACTGTGACTAATACTATGTATCAGTACATTTTCCCATCCATAGTATTGGGCAATACTGTGCTGTATGCCGAGCTAGGCTTCATGACACTAGGGATTAACATCGGTAACAGGGATCCCGGGACTGTCCTGGGCCCACTCTTTACATTTCCCAAAAAAAGGGAAATTACAACACTTTTCCCCCAATGTCGCACTAATGCAATTCCCCGAAATACACAACACGCGCAGCAGCAGATAGGCAAAAAATAGAATAGCACATTATCCAAACAGGTTGTTGCATAGAATCCTTTAGCCTAGCGTATTTACTTCACAAATTCAAAGCACACGCATAATTGACACTGCCAGACTGCACACGAGACCCGAATGGAGTACTCATCAGAAGCATAACTGAAAGTTCGATCCCGGTCCGGCCCAAGCCTGGTGAGCTGAAGCACAAACCTGGTCCCACATTTAAATGAGCCAGAAACCGATTCCCATTCAAAACCAAGTTGAAAACAAAGATGTGCCAGGGTTCTCACAAAATAAGATTGTCGCTGTGCCACTATTTAAAGATTTCACAACAAGTGAAACTGACATTTAGTAATGACACAGTAACTTTGATCGCCAATGACATTGTTGTGAATTGCAAAATCATGTTCCTCAATTAATTCAGCGCATTTCAGCAGTAGGCCTCGGCCATCTCGACACAGAGTGCACCCCGAGCAGGCTATAGCGTTGTCGAATAATACCAACTTTGCAATTGCAGACAAACAAAAGTAAATTGAGCAAAATTGCTAAACTTGCTAGATAACCTCCTACGAATGACAGAACATCTCCCATTTGGCTAAATCTAGATGATTATGCAGATCGCAGATCAGCTCATGAATAACGGGGAGATGAAGAGAGGAAATTGTTTAAATATCAAGGTATCTTATATTTTTTTAATCTATGTTTAAAAGTAAAATATCCATATCTACTCCCACTGTATGTTGATCACACATTCTCTACCGAAGCTCTCATAATGGGCAGCAATATGAGAGAGCGCAGAGAAGTGGGTGAACTGTTATAGCTGTATTTTGACATGCATAGGCCAGATGTGCTTTGATAATCCAACCCCGGGATTACAGAATAAAGTCAGGATTTTTCATACGAGACTGGAGTGATGATTTTTTTGTTTTTCAGTGGAATTGGGACGATATATAGAGCCTAGGCTATCTTCCTAAGGCTACTACATAAGACAATAGATAACTAATACACTTGATTTAGGCTACATTATTTCATGCTACATGTTTCTGATCAGTGAACGAATAAATGCTTCCACTTGTCCAGCCAGAGATCAATTAACCAAATATACAGACAGACAAACAAACAAAATCACATTGATTGATTATGAGACAAGTCCCAGGCTTTTGGACGGGAGTAAGACAGGCTACTACGCAAGTGAAGAGCAAAATCCACTTATATAACATGCTAGCAAAATGTTCTGATCAGCTAATATAATGAGCAAACTAGTATAAAGATGATCATTAGCACTCACCTCAATTTAGCTAACATTTCCCCAGCTTAATTGTTACCAAATATCCAAATGGAGATTCAGTGAGAAAGAAAAAAATCCCCCACGCTTGTCTCAAAGCAGTTAAATGCTTTAAATGAGTATAAAAGGATGGATATTTTCATCATTCAGTCCAAGCAAGAATTTGATACATGCCTTCAATTGCATTAGCCTACTTCATTTTAATATTTTCATCATTCAGTTGATCATAACTAAGGTGAGTTTTTCTCTCTGTGCTTTTTCTAGGGCCAATGGCTGTTTCCCCGTCTCCTCACTCCGCTGCCGTCCACCTCTGCCGCGTTGTTCTCAACACCAGTTTAAATCAATATAACCTACTGTTTTCTAGAAATCAGTACCAGAAGTCCTCACAAGAATAGTAGACTAAAATTAGTAGATTCAGAGAAATTCTAACATTTTGCCGGTCCTCACTTGTAAAAAGGCTATTTTAGGCTTAGGGGTTAAGTTTAAGGTAAGGGTTACAATTAGGGTTAAGGTTAGGGTAAGGTTTAGGGAAAATAGGACTTTGAATTGGTCCCCAAAAAGTTCTCTCAAGTATAGTAAGACAGCTGTGTATGTACATATACGAAAGCACTCACTCACGCGTACGTCTGTGCGTGTACGCTTTTGCGCATGTGTATCTACGTGTATTCCTGTGTTATGGTTCCCACCTGTAGGATGTCCTGGTTGATGGCTGTCTCCAAGGTGATGGTCTGTTCTTGGGGCTGTGACTGGGTCCCCTCCCCTGTCACCTGCTCTGACAGCTCTAGGAGCTGCTGGATCACGTCAGTCACCACTTCGCTGCCCTCTGACCCCGCCACTCCCTGACCCGACTCCTCCACCTCCTACAGGACAGCGAGGGAGGGTGTGAAGGTGGGGAGAATGAGAGGAGAAAAGGGAATACTGAGAATGGCAGAGGTGAGCTGATCTGAGCAGCGTAGAGCATTTTCTATCTTGTTTTGTTTTTTTGCAGTGCATCAGAGATGAGTGAATTTTTAAGGAAGTCTAGTTCACCTAATTAATACTGTATCTGAACACCTGATTTTCAAGGTTCCATTTACATACAAAAACACGATGCCATTTTATGAAAATGAGAGGCTTTTTTATATTGAGACCCACTCTGAAATAATCACATAAAAATCTGCATGTAGTGGTAGAGCTACAGGGAAGTTCCAATGTGGGTGTGTGGGTCTGATCCCTCAGCATCAGGCTAGGTGCAGCGTGAGGCAGCAAACTGAATGCAGAGGTTAGAAACCAAATCAGGAGAAACTTCTAGAAGTTCACATCATCTGCATGCACTCACTCACCTGTGTGTTGGCCGATTCCTCGATGAGCAAGATGTGCATCTTGCTGATGTGAGCGTTGAGACTGCCCAGCTTTTTGAACACACAGCTACAGTCCATGCACGGGAACAGTGGTACTCCCGTAAGCTGAAGAGACACATATACAGGAAACAAAGTCAGTACACATACAACTGTGATTATCAATTAATGTGCTGTTAAAGGCCTAAATGCTTTCATTGGATATGATGCCATTGGGAATTAGCTGAAGTCTGCATTTTTAGTACATTTTTTATATTAAAAATAAATGATTTTGCATTAGGTAAAAACAATACAAAATGACCTAATACCATGTCATTATAATTTAATACCAACTACAATATACAGTACACTGAGTGTACAAAACATTTGGAACACCTTCCTAATATTGAGTTGCTCCTCACACTTTTGCCCTCAGAACAGCCTCAATTCATTGGGGCATAGGTGTCGAAAGCATTTCACAGGGATGCTGGCCTATGTTGACTCCAATGCTTCCCACAGTTGTGTCAAGTTGCCTGTATTTCCTTTGGGTGGGTTCTTGATACACACAGGAAACTGTGAAAATAACTGCAACGCTGCTGGGTTTGACACTCAAACCAGTGCGCCTGGCACCTTTTTATTTTATTTTTTATTTATCCATTACTTTACCAGGTAAGTTGACTGAGAACACGTTCTCATTTGCAGCAACGACCTAGGGAATAGTCACAGGGGAGAGGAGGGGGATGAATGAGCCTATTGTAAACCCTATACAGGGCAGTGTCCCTAATCATTGCCCTGGGGCATTGGGATATTTTTTATTTTTTTTAGACCAGAGGAAAGAGTGCCTTCTACTGGCCCTCCAACACCACTTCCAGCAGCATCTGGTCTTCCATCCAGGAACTGACCAGGACCAACCCTGCTTAGCTTCAGAAGCAAGCCAGCAGTGGTATGCAGGGTGGTATGCTGCTGGCTCAATTACCTATTACCATAACCCATTGAAAAGGCATTGAAGTCTTTTTTATTTAACCTTTATTTAACTAACTAACTAAAAAAAATCCCAATGTGTAGGGTGCCATCTTTCGGATGGGACGTTAAACGGGTGTCCTGACTCTCTGAGGTCATTAAAGATCCCATGACACTTATTGTAAGTGGAGGTGTGCCCCGGTGTCCTGGCTAAATTCCCAATCTGTCCCTCAAACCATCATGGTCACCTAATAATCCCCAGTTTACAATTGGCTCATTCACCCCCCTCCTCCCCCCTGTAACTATTCTCCAGGTCGTTGCTGTAAATGAGAACGTGTTCTCAGTCAACTTAACTGGTTAAATAACGGATAAATAAATAAATAAATAAATAAACTAGGCAAGTCCGTTAAGAACAAATTCTTATTTACAATGACGGCCTAGGAACAGTGGGTTAACTGTCTTGTTCAGGGGCAAAACGACAGATTTTTACCCAACGCTCTAACCACTAGGCTACCTGCCACCCATTTTGTCCTGCCCATTCACCCTCTGAATGGCACACATACACAACCAATTGTTACAAGACTTAAAAATCCTTCTTTAACCCGTCTCCTCCCCTTCATCTACAATGATTGAAGTGGATTTAACAAGTGACAATAAGGGATCATAGCCTTCACCTGGATTCACCTGGTCAGTCCATGTCATGGAAAGAGCAGGTGTTCCTAACTGTATATATTATACATATTGTATCTTCAGCCAAGAGGGATATTACAAATATTAATCTTCTGATTATTTTAAAGGGCAATCTAATATAAGGCAGCAATTAGGATAGAGAACAATTTCATGCAAAAACTTTGGGGTAATCAAAAAACAGTCCCACTTCCCTGTCCATATTCCAGATGCTTCTGCTTATGAAATGTATTCCCACTCACATTTGACTTTAATATATTCATAAAGTCCGTTCATAAAGCCGAGGTCCTGACTGCCAGAGTATGTGGAGGAACACTTGTGAGAATCACATGCATTATTCAAACATGTTGAACAGCTGCGGTTTGGGGCTTCAGGGGAGATTCAATCAACTCACTGCATCATTGTCAGTTAGCGTTTTTTGTCCGTCAGTGCTACGGACGCTCTTTAAAATCTCTTCCCCATTTGTTAAAAAAATTAATAATAATTTGACGGGCTCCGTAAAAAATTATCACATGTATTTGTTGTGAGGGGTGGGGAAAATTGAATGGCTAGCTGATTAAGTTGGCCACTCAATAAAAAGTACAAAGCCTCACATTTGCATGTCCTCATTTGCACAGATGTAAGTAATGGTGACTAGCGGACACAAATACGATGAAAGTAGCACTCAGGTCCAGAAGAGTGTACAGTCATTCACTCACTCAAAACATCTACCTATAAACACCAACTCCTAGACTGCAATCATCAACCAGAATTACCCTGAGACTGCTTTCCATTTAAGCTCATTATTTTCCCATGGAACGTCAAATGCAAGTGGGGCAAAAAAGTATTTAGTCAGCCACCAATTGTGCAAGTTGTCCCCACTTAAAAAGATGAGAGAGGCCTATAATTTTCATCATAGGTACACTTCAACTATGACAGACAAAATGAGAAGAAAAAAAATCCAGAAAATCACATTGTAGGATTTTTTATGAATTTATTTGCAAATTATGGTGGAAAATAAGTATTTGGTCAATAACAAAAGTTTCTCAATACTTTGTTATATACCCTTTGTTGGCAATGACAGAGGTCAAACGTTTTCTGTAAGTCTTCACAAGGTTTTCACACACTGTTGCTGGTATTTTGGCCCATTCCTCCATGCAGATCTCCTTTAAAGCAGTGATACGTTGGGGCTGTTGCTGGGCAACACGGACTTTCTTTTTCTGGCTAGGCCACTCCAGGACCTTGAAATGCTTCTTACGAAGCCACTCCTTCATTTCCCGGGCGGTGTGTTTGGGATCATTGTCATGCTGAAAGACCCAGCCACGTTTCATCTTCAATGCCCTTGCTGATGGAAGGAGGTTTTCACTCAAAATCTCACAATACATGGCCCCATTCATTCTTTCCTTTACACGGATCAGTCGTCCTGGTCCCTTTGCATAAAAACAGCCCCAAAGCATGATGTTTCCACCCCCATGCTTCACAGTAGGTATGGTGTTCTTTGGATGCAATGCAGCATTCTTTGTCCTCCAAACATGACAAGTTGAGTTTTAACCAAAAAGTTATATTTTGGTTTCATCTGACCATATGACATTCTCCCAATCTTCTTCTGGATCATCCAAATGCTCTCAAACAAACTTCAGATTGGCCTGGACATGTACTGGCTTAAGCAGGGGGACACGTCTGGCACTGCAGGATTTGAATCCCTGGCGGCGTAGTGTAACCAAGCTGCTTACCTATTGCAGATTCAGTCCTCCCAGCCTGGTGCAGGTCTACAATTTGGTTTCTGGTGTCCTTTGACAGCTCTTTGGTCTTGGCCATAGTGGAGTTTGGAGTGTGACTGTTTGAGGTTGTGGACAGGTGTCTTTTATACTGATAACAAGTTCAAACAGGTGCCATTAATACAGGTAACGAGTGGAGGACAGAGGAGCCTCTTCAAGAAGAAGTTACAGGTCTGTGAGAGCCAGAAATCTTGCTTGTTTGTAGGTGACCAAATACTTATTTTCCACCATATTTTGCAAATTAATTAAAAATCCTACAAATGTGAATTTCTGGGGGTTTTTTCTCTCATTTTGTCTGTATTAGTTCAAGTGTACCTATGATGACAATTACAGTTCTCTCATCTTTTTAAGTGGGAGAACTTGCACAATTGGTGGCTGACTAAATACTTTTTTGCCCCACTGTATGTGACAATATCACAGATGTGTGCAATGTTGCTACATCAGTAATAGAAGCTTCTGTTTCATAATAAAGTTCTATATTATTTCTGTGTATCTAACTGATTAAAGACAAAAGGGGGGGTCAAAGGCCTGAAGACACAAGACCCTCCCCATATCAAATCCATTTCTTACTAATGACAATGTATGATTTGTCTGTCATCTGAATGCATGCAGAGGCTTTTTTTAATTAACAAGCTCTGTTACAGACAGTGTAATAGAATGGAAGCCTTCTTTTCTGAGTGGTAAAGTCAGTCCAGATAGCCTTAGACTCTACCCTAAATGGCATATACAGTGGGGTCCAAAATTATGGACACCCTTGATTAAGATCAGTGGTGGAAAAAGTACCCAATTATCATACTTGAGTAAAAGATAACTTAATAGAAAATGACTCAAGTAAAAGTGAAAGTCACTCAGTAAAATACCAATTGAGTAAAAGTCTAAAAAGTATTTGGCTTAAAATGTACTTAAGTATCAAAAGTAAATGTAATTGCTAAAATATACAGCACCAGTCAAAAGTTTGGAATGAGTAGGCGTGTCCTGAGTTTTGTTATTTTTTACTATTTTCTGCATGGTAGTAGAACAGTGAAGACATCAAAACTATGAAATAACACATATGGAATCATGTAGTAACCAAAAAGTGTCAAACAAATCAAAATATATTTAGATTCATCAAAGAAGCCACCATTTGTCTTGACAGCTTTGCACACTCTTGACATTCTCTCAACCAGCTTCATGAGGTAGTCACCTGGAATGCATTAAATTAACCTCTCTAGGGTAGAGGGCAGCAAGAATTTTAAATGAAAAGCATGCCCAAATTAAACGGCCTGCTCCTCGGGCCCAGAAGATATATGCATATAACTGGTAGATATGGATAGAAAACACTCTAAAGTTTCCAAAACTGTTATAATAGTGTCTGTGAGTATAATATAAATGATTTGGCAGGCGAAAACCTGAGAAAAATCCATTCAGGAAGTTTTTTTTGGGGGGGGTTGTAGTTTTCTATTCAATGCCATTACAGATCCATTGACTTAGGACTCCATTTGCAGTTCCTATGTCTCAAAAAGCATCAAGTGCTATAATGAAACTGGCTCTCAGAAGACCCAGAGTTACCTCTGCTCCAGAGGACAAGTTCATTAGAGTTAATTGCACCTCAGATTGCAGCCCAAATAAATGCTTCACATTGTTACTTGAACTGACACATCTCAACATCAACTGTTCAGAGGAGACTGCGTGAATCAGGCTTTCATGTTCAAATTGCTGCAAAGAAACCACTACTAAAGGACACCAATAAGAAGAGACTTGCTTGGGCCAAGAAACACGAGCAATGGATATTAAATCGGTGGAAATCTATCCTTTGGTCTGACGAGTCCAAATTTGAGAGTTTTGGTGAGTAGGTGAACGGATGATTATTTAGAATTCAAGGCACACTTAACCAGCATGGCTACCACAGCATTCTGCAGCGATACACCATCCCATCTGGGATGTGCAAGGTGATGTAGTTCGTTGGTTGTTTACCTCAGAGTGCACTCTCTGGACGTGCGAGTGCAGGTTGCCCTTCTGCGAGAAGGAAGCGGGGCAAAAGATGCAGAGGTGGGGCTTCTCTCCCGTGTGCCTCACCATATGGGTCTGCAGCACCACTTTCTGGTTGAAGGCCTTGCTGCAGTGGCTGCACTTGTACGGCCGCTCGCCTGGGTGGGAGGGGAGAGAGGATAGATGGGAGAGAGAACACAACTCAATACATCTGGGTGGTATAGATCAGTGGTTCTCAAATTGTAGGTCGGCAGGTGGTGTGTGTGTGGGGGGGGGGGGGGCTGAATTGTTAAGAAACTCAGTCAGGCTTTCAACTTACTCTTGAAAGTTGTAATAGTAGAATCCACAAGATGCAATTGGGTATTGCATCATCAGTTTTCCTGTTGTCATGTCAGTTATTGCATACTTCAGAGAGCTATTTATTTATTTATAAGAAATTTCAAGATCAACTAGCCCATGTCAGCTAATGTGTTTTTGCCCATAGATTTTGTTGTACTGTTTGAGTCACTTAAATAACACATGAATACACATTAGACATTGCAAAATTTATAGAATTGCAAGAAAGTGTGCTTTTAAACTGAAAAATGTTCTCTGTACCCCATGACAAAATGTGAGAGGGAGAGAGAGGAAGGCAGAGAAAGAACGCGAAAGGGATAATCAATGAGGGGCTGTGCGTTCTCTGGAAAATAAAGCATGACGTGGAAGGTGTGTTCCACAACACTTCCGTGGAGTTGCATTATTTGACAGAGAATGCATAGGGCCCTGAGGTGATTATCTAAATTTATACCATGGCTATATGTTTACTAGCTAGCTAAGTTGCCTTGGTAACCAAACAAATAGACTTGCTAGCTTAGCTAACTAAACCAATATCCTAGCTGGCTATTATAAAAATCGAATTGAACATTTCCAATGATATTTCCAATTGAGCTTTTGCTTAAAAAAGCAGCAAAAAAAAATGTAAGAATGAACTTCATTGCCATTGAATTATACCGTGCAATTTTACTGTGCATTATAGGGAAATAATGCACGCCCTAGAATGCCATTCAAGCCAATCAGAAACAAGTATTCAACAATCTGATGGTATAAAACTCGGTGGTTTGAGCCCTGAATTCTGATAGACCATATACCACAGGTATGGCAAAACATTTAGTTTTACTACTCTAATTACATTAGTAACCAGTTTATAATAGCAACAAGGCTCCTTGTGGGGGGGGTTGTGATATATGGGCAATTTCCCAAGGCTAAGGGCTGCACTCCATGTTGCGTCGTGCATAAGAACAGCCCTTAACCATGGTCATATACCACACCTCCTCTTACCTTATTGCTTAAGTATACCTCGTTGGTATGGAGAAAAAGAGGGAAAGAATGGTAAAGAGCTAACACACACTACTCAATAAACCTGGGGAGGTAGAGATACACCTGAGGGGTACAAAGTGAAATGAGAGAGAGGACGGACAGACCAGTAAATAGACCCTTTCCCAGCATACAACACATTTTACTGGTTGAAGTTGAAGTGTTAATATAATGCAGTTGATTTGCGAGGACACAAACATTATATTAAGCAGAAAATTCATAAGAGCCTTAAATATCCAATTATAATCCAAAAGTACTGTGAAATGCACTCATTAGCAACATGTAAATAGAGGCTTTTTTTTGCAGGCATTCTATTAGAACTCCCCCTTATTCTGCCACCAACTTACACACATCGCCCTCGTGTGGCAATGTTTGCAAACACAGAAAAGGTGTCTATATCCCGCAGGAAAACTACTGCTTACATTTACATTTTAGTCCCGAGATGAGGTAGAGGATCATTTAAGATACTGTTTGAAGAGGTAGAGTTTCAGATGTTTTCGGAAGTTGGGCAGGGACTCTGCTGTCCTGGCTTCAGGTGGGAAGCTGGTTCTACCATTGGGGTGCCAGGACAGAGAAGAGCTTGGACTGGGCTGAGTGGGAGCTGCCCTCCCGTAGGGGTTGGAGGGCCAAGAGTCCTGAGGTGGCAGAACAGAGTGCTCGGGTTGGGGTGTAGGGCTTGAGCATAGCCTGAAGGTAGGGAGGGGCAGTTCCTCTTGCTGTTCTGTAGGTAAGCACCATGGTCTTGTAGTGGATGCGAGCTTCGACTGGAAGCCAGTGGAGTGTGTGGAGGAGCGAGGTGACATGAGAGAACTTGGGAAGGTAAAAACCAGGCAGGCTGTAGAATTCTGGATATGTTGCAGGGATTTGATGGCACAAGCGGAGGCCAGCCAACAGCGAGTTGAAGTAATCCAGAAGGGAGAGGACAGTGCCTGGATTAGGACCTGCGCCGCTTCCTGTGTAAAGAGCAGCTCCATCTTGTCTAAGTTGAGCTTGAGGTGGTGGGCCGACATCCAAGTTGAGATATCTGGCAGGCACGCAGAGATGTCGTCACCTGGGTGTCAGAAATGGTGAAGGGGAAAAGTAGTTTAGTGTCATTCGCATAGCAATGATAGGAGAGACCATGTGAGGGTATGACGGAGCCGAGTGACTCGGTATATAGAGAGAAGAGGAGAGGGCTGGGAGACACCAGTAGAGTACATGGTGCAGCCACAGATCCTCTCCATGTCACCTGGTAAGAGCGGCCTGCCAGGTAGGATGCAATCCAAGAGTGTGCAGAACATGAGACGCCCAGCCCTGAGAGGGTGGAGAGGAGGATATGATGGTTCACAGTGTCGAAAGCAGGAGATTGTTCTTAACCTCCTAGACCTGAGGAGAGAGAGTCAGCTTTGGCAGTGAAGAGCCTCCGTGACACAGAGAAGAGCAGTCTTGGTTGAGTGAACAGTTGTGAAGCCTGACTGCTCAGGGAGATCTTAGTTTAGCTAAGCTGAGAAGCCCACAGGGACTAACTTGTCTTGCTTTAGACAATGAGGATGTGGAATCAGAGCAGAGGAGGATACTTAGCTGACAATACCGGCTTTAGTTTCAGATAGCTGACTGGAGCCCGCAGGCTGAGCTTGAAGCCCCATAGTTCCCCTTCAGCACGTCCGTTAACGTGCTGTTTGAGATTCAGAGCACAGGCCAACCATCTCCAGCACAGCATTAGTCATCCATCTAGCCCACAAATTAACATTAAGATGAGGTGGCATGGAGGGGCTCAGTGAGGAAGGATAGCTGAAGCTCTGAATGAACTGAGAGGAGTCTGGGTTGGGAGTCTGCGCTTAATGTGCACTTATCTCAGGTGATATGTCCGAAAGGAAAGCAGTAGGTGTATTGGCAAAGAAGGGCAACTTCTGAAAATGTTAAGATTATTTCAAATCAAATGTATTGGTCACATACACATGGTTAGCAGATATTTATGAGTGTGGCGAAATGCTTTTGGTTCTAGTTGACAGTGCAGTAATATCTGACAAGTAATCTAACAATTCCCCAACAACTACCGAATGCACACAAATCTAAAAGGGAGGAATGGATATGTACACTACCGTTCAAAAGTTTGGGGTCACTTAGAAATGTCCTTGTTTTTGAAAGAAAATAATTTTTTTTGTCCATTAATATAACATCAAATTGATCAGAAATACAGTGTAGACATTGATAATGTTGTAAATGACTATTGTAGCTGGAAACGGCTGATTTATGGAATATCTACACAGGCGTACAGATGCCCATTATCAGCAACCATCACTCCTGTGTTTCAATGACACGTTGTGTTAGCTAATCCAAGTTTATAATTTTAAAATGCTAAATGATCATCAGAAAACCCTTTTGCACTTATGTTAGCACAGCTGAAAACTGTTGTACTGATTAAAGCAGCAATAGAACTGGCCACCTTTAGACTAGTTGAATATCTGGAGCATCAGCATTTCTGGTTTTGATTAAAGGCTCAAAATGGCCAGAAACAAAGTACTTTCTTCTGAAACTCATCAGTCTATTCTAGTTCTGAGAAATGAAGGCTATTCCATGTGAGAAATTGCCAAGAAACTAAAGAACTCGTACAACTCTTTTCACAGAACAGCCCAAACTGGCTCTAACCAGAATAGAAGGAGTGGGAGGCCCCGGTGCACAACTGAGCAAGAGGACAAGTACATTAGTGTCCAGTTTGAGAAACAGACGCCTCAAGTCCTCAACTGGCAGCTTCATTAAATAGTACCCGCAACACCAGTCTCAACGTCAACAGTAAAGAAATGACTCTGGGATGCTGGCCTTCTAGCCATGCTGGCCTTCTGTACAGACCTCGCCTTCTGGATGGTAGCGGGGTGAACAGACTTGAAATGGCTTGGGAGGTTGTTGTCCTTGATTATCTTTTTGGCCTTCCTGTGACATCAGGTGCTGTGAGTGTCTTGGAGGGCAGGTAGCTTGTTCCCAGTGATGCGTTGTGCAGACCGCACAAACCTCTGGAGAGCCCTGCTGTTGAGGGGGGTGCAGTTGCCGTACCAGGCGGTGATACAGCCCGACAGGATGCTCTCGATTGTGCATCTGTAAAAGTCTGTCAAGGTTTAGGTGACAAGACAAATTTCTTCAGCCTCCTGAGGTTGAAAAGGCACTGTTGCCCCTTCACCACACTGTCTGTGTGGGTAGACCATTTCAGTTGGTCTGTGATGTGTACGCCGAGAAACTTAAAACTTTCCACCTTCTCCACTATTGTCCCGTCGATGTGGATAGGGGGTTGCTCCCTCTGCTGTTTCCTGAAATCCACGATCATCTCCTTTGTTTTGTTGACGTTGAGTGAGAGGTTGTTTTGCTGACACCACACTCCAAGTGCCCTCACCTCTTCCCTGTAGGCAGTCTCGCCGTTGTTGGTAATAAAGCCCAATAAGCCCAATACTGTGTCGTCTGCAAACTTGATGATTGTGTTGGAGGTGTGCATGCCCACGCAGTCATGGGTGAACAGGGAGTACATAAGGGTGAGTGAGCACCCAGTGTTGAGCAGCGAAGCAGAAATGTTTCCTACCTTCACCACCTGGGGGCCGCCCATCAGAAAGTCCAGGACCCAATTACACAGCGCGGGGTTGAGACTAAAGGTCGGCCGATTAATTAGGGCCGATTTCAAGTTTTCATAACAATCGGAAATCTGTATTTTTGGACACCGATTTGGCAGATTTTTTTTACATTTTACACCTTTATTTAACTAGGCAAGTCAGTTAAGAACACGTTCTTATTTTCAATGACGGCCTAGGAACGGTGGGTTAACTGCCTTGTTCAGGGGCAGAACGACTGTTGTTGCTCCAACGTGTACCTAACCATAAACATCTTAAAATCAATACACAGAAGTATATATTTTTAAAACCTGCAAATTTAGCTAAAAGAAATCCAGGTTAGCAGGCAATATTAACCAGGTGAAAATGTGTCACTTCTCTTGCATTCATTGCAAGCAGGGTCAGGGTATATGCAACAGTTTGGGCCGCCTGGCTCATTCAGAACTAATTTGCCAGAATTTTACGTAATTATTACATAACATTGAAGGTTGTACAATGTAAAAGCAATATTTAGACTTAGGGATGCCACCTATTAGATAAAATACGGAACGGTTCCGTATTTCACTGAAATAATAAACGTTTTGTTTTCAAAATGATAGTTTCGACCATATTAATGACCAAAGGCTTGTATTTCTGTGTGTTATTATGTTATAATTAAGTCTATGATTTGATATTTGACAGAGCAGTCTGACTGAGCGGTGGTAGGCAGCAACAGGCTCGTAAGCATTCATTCAAACAGCACTTTCGTGCGTTTTGCCAGCAGCTCTTCACTGTGCTTCAAGCATTGCGCTACTTATGACTTCAATCCTATCAACTCCCGAGATTAGGCTGGTGTAACCGATGTGAAATGGCTAGCTGATTAGCGGGGTGCGCGCTAATAGCATTTCAAACGTCACTCGCTCTGAGACTTGGAGTGGTTGTTCCCCTTGCTCTGCATGAGTAATGCTGCTTCGAGGGTGGCTGTTGTCGATGTGTTTCTGATTTGAGCCCAGCTAGCGGCGAGGAGAGGGACGGAAGCTATTCTGTTACACTGGCAATTCTAAAGTGCCTATAAGAACATCTAATAGTCAAAGGTATATGGAATACAAATGGTATAGAGAGAAATAGTCCTATAAATACTATAACTACAACCTAAAACCTCTTACCTTGGAATATTGAAGTGTCATGTTAAAAGGAACCACCAGCTTTCACGTTCTCATGTTCTGAGCAAGGAACTTAAACGTTAGCTTTTTTACATGGCACATATTGCACTTTTACTTTCTTCTCCAACACATTATTTATGCATGTTTCATTATTTATCCCATGTATTGATGTATTATATTAAGTTAAAATAAGTGTTCATTCAGTATTGTTGTAATTGTCATTATTACAAAAAAAAAAAAAATTGACCGATTAATCGGCATCGGCTTTTTTTGGTCCTCCAATAATTGGTATCGGAGTTGAAAAATCATAATCGGTCAACCTCTAGTTGAAACCCAGGGCCTCCAGTTTAATGATGAGATTGGAGGGTACTATGGTGTTAAATGCAGAGCTGTAGTCAGTAAACAGCATTCTTACATAGGTATTCCTCTCGTCCAGATGGGATAGGGCAGTGTGCAGTGTGATGGCGATTGCATCGTCTGTGGACCTGTTGGGGTGGTTTGCAAACTGAAGTGGGTCTAGGGTGGCAGGTAAAGTGGAGGCGATATGATCCTTGACAGGTCTCTCAAAGCACTTCAGGATGACAGAAGTGTGTGCTATGGGATGGTAGTAATTTAGTTCAGTTACCTTCTGGGGTACAGGAACAATGGTGGCCATCTTTAAACATGTGGGGACAGCAGACTGGGATTGGGAGCATTTGAATATGTCCATAAACACACCAGCCAGCTGGTCTGCAGCCTTGCGAGGGTTAACACGTTTGAATGTCTTACTCACAATGGCCACTGAGAAGGATAGCCCACAGGCCTTGGTAGCAGGCGCGTCAGTGGCGCTGTATTATCCTCAAAGCGGGCAAAGATGGTGTTTGTGTGTCTGTAAGCGAGATGTCGGTGTCCGTAACGTGGCTGGTTTTCTTTTTGTAGAGCGTGTTTTCCTGTAGACCCTGCCACATACAATGTGACGGGGTCTATGTGTCTGAGCCGTTGAATTGCGACTCCACTTTGTCCCTATACTGACATTTCGCTTGTTTGATTGCCTTGCAGAGGGAATAACTACACAGTTTATATATTTCGGCCATATTCCCAGTCCTCTTTCCATGGTTAAGTTTTGCGTGAATGCCGCCATCCATCCATGGTTTCTAGTTAGGGTAGGTTTTAACCTTTCTAGGGTAGGGGGCAGTATTTTGACATCCGGATGAAAAGCGTGCCCAAAGTAAACTGCCTGTTACTCAGGCCCAGAAGCTAGGATATGTATTGGATAGAAAACACTCAAGTTTCCAAAACTGTTAAAATAATGTCTGTGAGTATAACAGAACCGATATGGCACTCGAAAACATGAGGAAAATCCATCCAGGAAGTGGCATTCTTTTGAATTGAGTGTTTTTCATTGAAAGCATAACCACCATATAAATGGATGGGACCTGGATTGCAGTTCCTATGGCTTCCACTAGATGTCAACAGTCTTTAGACATTGTTTCATGCTTTTATTCTGAAAAATTAGTAAGAATGACAACATTTTCTGAGTGGTCGCTCGAATGAACAAGAGCTTTTGCGCCAGTGCCCGGGAGCACTCACCCCATCCTTTTTCTTTTGTATTGAGTATGCTATTGTCCGGTTGAAATATTATTGATTATAAAGACAATAGACACCCTGAGGATTAATAAAAAACATAAATTTGATATGTTTCGACAAACTTTACCGGTACTATTTGGATCTATTCGTCTGCCTGTTGTGACCGCCATTGGGCCAGTGGATTACTGAACAAAACACGCCAACAAAACAAGAGTTTTTTGGATATAAAGAGGGACTTTATTGAATAAAACAAACATTTGTGTAACATGGAGTCTTGTGGGTGCAAATATGAAGATCAAAGGTAAGTGATTAATTGTATCGCTATTTCTGACTTTCGTGACTAATCTACTTAGCTGGAAAATGTTTGCATGCTTTTGTAAGCGGGGCGCTATCCTCAGATAATCACATGGTATACTTTCGCCGTAAAGCCTTTTTTAAATCTGACACAGCGGCTGGATTAACAAGAAGTTAATCTTTAAGCCGATGTATAACACTTGTATATTTTATGAATGTTTATTATGAGTTTCTGTATTTTGAATTTGGCGCTCTGCAATTTCACCGGATGTTGGCCGGGTGGGACGCTAATATAGTCACAGTGGGTACAACATCTCCAATGCACTTCCTTATAAATACACTCACAGAGTCAGCATATAGATCAATGTTATTCTCAGAGGCTGACCGGAACATTTCCCAGTCCGCGTGATCAATCTTGAAGCGTGGATTCTAGCATGGATTCTAATTGGTCAGACCAGCGTTGAATGGTTCTAGTCACGGGTACATCCTGTTTGAGTTTTTGCCTATAAGACGGTAGGAGCAAGATGGAGTCTTGGTCGGATTTGTCGAAGGGAGGGCCTTGTATGCATTGGGGAAGTTAGAGTAGCAGTGATCAAGTGTATTGCCCGTGCGAGTGCGGCAATAAATATGCTGATAGAATTTAGGTAGCCTTGTTCCCAAATTTATTTTGTTAAAATCCCCTGCTCCAATAAATGCATGGTCAGAATATATGGATTCCAGTTTACGTCGAGTCCAGTGAAGGTCCTTGAGGGCAGTCGTGGTGTCTGCTTAATCGGGTATATACACAGCTGTGACGATAACTGACAATAATTCTCCTAACAATCCAAGGCTTTTGCGGTTACAGAAGTCAACAAATGAGAGTGACTGGGGGGACACAGGGCCTGGGTTAACCTCTACATCACCAGAGGAACAGAGGAGGAGTAGGATGAGGGTACGGCTAAAGGCTATAAGAACTGGTCGTCTAGAGCGTTGGGAACAGAGAATAAAAGGAGCAGATTTCTGTACAGATGTATGGTAGGGTGCGAGTACAGTGTAGGTAAACCTAGGCATTGAGTGACGATGAGAGAAGTTGCATCTCTGGATGCGCCAATTAAGCTAGGTGCACGCTCCCATGTGTGGGGGATGGGACAACGGAGCTATCTGAGGCATGTTGAGCGGGACTAGGGGCTCCGAAGTAAAATAAAACAATGAGAGCTACCCTAAACAACAGTATACAAGGCATATTGACATGAGAGCGGCATAAAGCAATCGCAGGTGTTGATTGGGACAACAATGGGTAAACACCTAAGACAACAACAACGGGTAAATGGTTATGAATGGGCAAAGAGGGTCAGTTAGCTACACACAGGGCCTGAGTTCGAGACTGGGGCCGACAGATAAACAAAACAAAGTACTGTGTTAATGAACAGTCCAGCAGGCATCAGCTGTGTAGCCGAGTGATCATAGGGACCAATGAGCAGCAATAGATGGAACAGGGAACCATTCAGTAGTCGTTACTACGCTAGGCGAGCGTAGAAAGCTAGCGGCCAGGGCTAGCAGATGGGTCTTCACCGACATCCACGACGCAGAGGCCGGTTGAGAGCACATTGGCCGAATTACGTCAGCAGACAAGTAAACCAGTCGTGATGGATCGGCGGGCTGCCGTGTCGACAAAGGGTCCAGGCCAAATGGCAAGAGAGGTTCGGTAGTTGGTGTTCTTCGTTTGTTAGCCAAGAGATGGGCCTAGCTCGAGGCTAACTGGTGCTTGCTCCTGGACAAGGGCGATAGCCAAAATAGCCACTCGGTAGCAGCTAGCGACGATCCGGTGTAATGGTCCAGAGCTTGCGACGAGAATCCGGTGATGTAGTGGGAAAAAAAGCAGTCCGATATGCTCAGGGCTGATATCGCGCTGTGCAGACTGGCAGGTATTGACAGGGCTAAAGCGGCTGGTGTCTGAGCTAAAGGTAAATGCCATTAGCAGTGTCTAACAATGAATAAATAACTAGTAGCTAATTATCTGGCTAGCTTCTTATGGAGGTTCCAGTTATAAGGTCTAAAAAAAATAGCAGATCCGTACCACATTGGGTGAGGCAGGTTGCAGGAAGGTATATTTAATCAGATTTTTTTTTTTTTACACGAGACAAAAACAAACAAGTCTTTCCATCTTGGATATCTTGATGAGAGGCAAGGATCATGGTAGAGACCCCTGGTGTCCAACAGTGATACACCATACTGACTGAGGCCATTATTTTATTTCATGCTCTCCATTTAATTCCCTTTCAAAATCAACAAATCCAAATCTTGTATAAAGCAGAACAAGCCTCGATCGTGTTCATTAGGCGTGAAACAGAAGAATACCAATTGAAAACAGGGAGGGACTCATTTTAATTTGCTAAATGTTTTTTGATGCGTGCCATAATCAACATGACTCAGCTGTCTTTTGCTTACCTGTGTGTATTCGTGTGTGTCGAACAAGCTGGCTGGGCTTTTTAAACGTCTTGCCACAGTGCTGACAGCTGTTGGTGAATCCACTCCGATCGATATTCTTCTTGTAGTTTCTGGAATTCGAACTGAGTGGCCTGACGGAAAAAACAAGTGCAGAGAAACAGAAATCAACCCAATGTGGAATGTCAGGTTGTTCTTTTGAAACACAATTTAACTGGTGGTCCTCCAAATGAAAAATAGCAAACAGAAAGACACAGGGAGATAAGAGCACTCAATCCACTTAGTAATGTGTTGCTAAACAAGCACTTTGGACAACAGTATCAATCAACCGGAGACCCTCTGTGATACTGTCCCCTCGCTCTCTAACCTCATCTTGACGTGGGTCTTGGTGTGCTCCTTGAGCTGGCCCGCCATCTTGAACTCCTTGCTGCAGGTCTTGCAGGTGTACACCTTGGCCCCAGACAGCTCTTTGCGATGCTCCTCCAGATGCAGCATGAGCTGACTGTGGAGAATGAACTCGTCACCACACTCTGTACAGATCAGATTCTAGAGGACAAAGGGAAGGAACAGAGGGGGAAAGAAATGAGAAGATGAGGTCACAGACAAGAGGAAGCTGGAGAAGGACCACAATTCAGAAGACACGCATGAGTCGATCATACAAACGTCTTTGCGGTTTAGAAAGTTGTCACCTATATAAATGATATGTATTATCATTATTATTATTATTATGAGGATGGTTGTGACCTGATGTGAAAAAGTCCACAGTTGTTTATTGATTAATTGAATTAATAAGATAATTAATAGTAGGCTAATCCACCAGCTACAAATTACATTTTTAGCTTTGATAAAAACCATATTTCCCAGCAGATTCAAGACAATCACATTTTTTAAATATGTTTCAATGGGTTCAATCATATCACTGATTGACAAACCTCCTCCTTCTCATGCAGCATGATATGGGACTTGAGACTGGCCACGCGGGAGAACTTCTTGTGGCACACCGGGCAGGTGGGGTTCGAGGTGGCGTGTGTGGACTTGTGGAGCATGAGGTTGAACTCCACGTTAAACGTCTGAGCACACTGGTCGCACCGGTGAAGCTGGAAGTGAGGAAGAGAGAAAAGGCAGTTCATGAGTGAGTAAGTGAGCAAGTGTGCGCAAGTGAGTGACTGTGTGGGCTGCAGGTAGCCTAGTGGTTAAGAGTGTTGGGCCAGTAACCGAACTCACCAAGCAGTGGATGAAAAATCTTCCGATGTGCCCTTGCAAGGCACTTAACCCTTATTGATCATGTAAGTCAACTTGGATAGGACAGTCTGCTAAATGACTTAAACGTTTTAAAAATTGTGAATGAGTAACTGAGTCCTACAATAACAGTCAAGCCAGTACATTTTCTCTTATATTATAATTTTCAGGTAAATGCCAGTTGGTCTGTTTGGCTGAAGGTCTTATTTCCTGGGTATATTTCTAATATATTTATTTCTTCAATAACTCTGTGTCAGTTGCATTTGCTTTCTAGTGCCACTACATTTCCCTCATACACTGGGCTATTTGTCTTAAGAGGATGTTCCCTCGGTCTGTCTGACTGTTTGCTCACTGCCCTGCAAAGAGGCTCTCCCACTCTGACAGCTGAATAGTGAATAGTAAACACAAACTTAAATCCACTCATACTGTATCTCTGTGGACAAGCTACAATTGTCATCTGAGGACAACTCATCCGTATGTCAGGCATAAACATCAGTAAAAGGACTAGGCCTATATGCTGGTACTTTTTGGGGTTCTTCACCTTAATCAACAATGGATGTAACATATATCTAATGTTTTCACATCCAGCACACCATTCATACATATACAAAATCCATCATGTGAATGAAGGACATTTCTATCCATATCAAATAAGATCATTAAGGTAGGTCTGTACTAGCCCAGTCCCAGATGGGTTTATGATTTTGCTTACTCCATTGTCAAGCTAAACATTGGCATGACAATTCCATAAGGAGTTGGCGAAAGAGACAGGCTGGAAAGACCTAGCCTGGGTGCCAATGTTGTGTCAGACAGCCTCGTCTGGCCCTTTGCACTATGCTTGCCTTGTCGTTGGCCTCATGGTCGCGCTGGTGCCTCTGTAGCTGGCTCTCAGTGGTGAAGCTCTGGGAGCAGACAGTGCACTTGTTGTCCTTGGAATCCCCATGGCTGTTGTCCTGCTTGGCTCCAGATATACCCTCTGTTGGCAAAAAGAGAGAGGGAGACAGACACTCATATTACCAAGGTGTTCATAATTAGGTTACTTAAATGGTACCTGCAATTTCCCTAATGTTTTGGTCCACCAGCCTATTTCCCAGCAGATTCCAGACAGTAAAATATTAGGTTTAGGATTTGCAGGATTCTCTCCAGGATTGTTTTTAACAGGGTAGTGCTGCTATGTATGGAAACGGGGAGACCCGGAGGGGGGCAGCTTTTGAACAACTGCAACTGCCATTTCATGTAAACTAGAGAAAATAATGTCCTTATATGATAACACAGTTTAAAAATATATTTATATATATTTACATAGTGGTGCAGCCAGTCCACAAGGTGGCACAGCACCTCTTACAGTCTTTGGGGAAAACCCTGGGTTTGTATGCATTTGTCTGATTGATGTGTGGAAAGGAGATATTTCAAACTAAACTAATCCAAATAACAAACAGACAAGAAAAGTAAAAGCCTAATAATCACATTTATTGTAATTTTCATACCTAAACTAAAAAGAAGGTTAAGACAGGAGGGTAGGGGCAACAGGTAGCCTAGTGATTAGAGCGTTGGACTAGTAACCGAAAGGTTGCAAGATCGAATCTCCGAGCCGACACGGTAAAAATCTGTCATTCTGCCCTGGAACAAGGCAGTTAACCCGCTGTTCCTAGGCCGTCATTGAAAATAAGAATTTGTTCTTAACCGACTTGCCTAGTTAAATAAAGATAAAAATAAATAAACAGAGCATCCACCAATATGTTTTGGTCTATCTGGTAGCAAAATCAGGTAATGGGTAGGCTTACATAGGGTAACAGATATGGGCCTGTCCCAAATCACTACCGACCCCTTCCCCTTGGTACTAGCCTAATCTTTCGATGTTTGCAAATCTGAAGGGTCTGGATAGGTAGCATACACAGTGCAGTGGTGATGCTACCACCATATTGATACGTCAGACTGACCTTACAGATCTGCAAACATTGAAGGATTAGGGCGAGGGGCACAGGCTACAGAGCAAATATGGAGTTCAGTTTCAACAGTACGCACAACGCTCAAAATGATTTGTTATTTAAGTCTATGAAATTAGTGAACACCGGGGTCCACATGAAATGTCAGGGGCCGAATTTGAATATCAGGGGGACGAGGAGTCCTTTCTGGATTGGGCCTACTTTTAATGACAACTGTTGCACTCAACTTGGTCATTTTGTAATATATATATAGGCCTGTATATTTTCTGGAACTACTACATGTGCCCAGCTCATTGATATAAAATTAGAGGTACACAATTTGTTTTTGAAAGAGGTCACTGTAATTATATCTACAGACATTGCGCATGTTGCATGTAATGATCATATGAGCAGGTCATAAGTCGTGGTGGTAGTAGGCTACATCACGTGACTCCAAGTTCACTGTGACATTATGGTTTTTCTATCAATATTTGCACATAAAAGGGTTTCCACCACAATTGACCAAAAAATATCCCACCTTGTCTAGCGTATTTTGTTTTGTCAACATTGATTTTGAACCATTTCATTTGTCTGAAGGTATGAACTCTGCATTCCTGGCGTGCCCGGAGAGCAAATCAAGTGCACTATAGGCCTAACTCTGACCAATCGGATGGCTAAGATTACAGTGTCTGCAGTAACATAGCAGGCGTAAAAGTAAGCTACAGGAAAGTCGATACTGTGAGATTTCAAAACTTTTAAAGACATTACTTGAGACTGTCAACAAATACATCACAGAGCTGATGTTTTTGAGTGAGTCCTTGTTTTTACTCCGCACTGTCAACACCTTTTATTCAACACTTTTATAAGACATAAAATGTGGGTTCTTCCTTACTTCCACTACAACCAGCACTAAGTTGTAATGAATGACTCGGAAAGTGTATCGATAGGCTTGCATTATTATTAGCGGCTTGGGTCTTTATTTTTTATATCATGGAATATTTAACTGTACTATTTAACTGTTCATAGGAGTAACATGAATTTGTGCATGAAGCGGACATAATGCGGTGTGACTCGAGTTTCAGCATCAACTGGAAGACTGTCACTTTTTGGTCAGTGTCATAGGAGGAAAGGGAGTGTAGGGACTTTGAAAGGCAGACCCTCAGTCTTCTGCCCTCGCTCTCTCTCCACTGAGACCGACCAGATGCAGGCACCATCAGCCCAGTAAAATAAAAAATACAATTATTGAAATGTAAGCTCACTCAGCTGAACCTCACAAGTAATACAACAACGGACTATTACTGGTGTGATCCTATAACTTACCTCAAATGTTGAAATATAAATATATATACCTTTTTTTTTTTTTTAAATGGTCCAAACAATGCATTGGCAGGGCAATTCAAGCAATGCAGTGACAATATTTTGGGCCTATAGGCTAGTGCATGAACCTCTTTACTACAGTACTGTTTTTAAAACGTTAATGTTGCATAGGCTTACTTTTAAGTCATATTTAAAACAAATCTGAGCGATAGATCTCACCTTGCATTTTGACACAGAAATGGTTGGTGACCACTGCACCAAACAAACCCACTGAATATTACTGGTGTGTAATCATCAAACTGTTGAACGAAAACTAGCGTTTCTATTGGACCGGTCAGCAAATTGGGATGGACCTACCTGAATCTGACCAATAGAAACGCTAGTTTTCTAGGAGTAATGATTACACACCTGATGGCCGAGCTGGTTGGAAATACTTTTATTTAACCTTTAACTAGGCAAGTCATTTTTACGCTAACTAGTTACCTTGGACGAGTTAATAGGCTGTCAAAACTAAACATGACAAAATACCCTAACTTGTACTATAGCTCTTGTCTAGCTAACGTTATTACTCTTATACTAGCTAACTAACTACAAATTGACTTTATTCTGGCATAGGGATATTCTTCGTTTTTTTATTACACCTAGCCAAGACAATTTGCGGCTGGAGTGCATTGTTTATCTGTGCTGTTAGCTTGCTAGCTCAGGTGTATCTAGCTAGCAACGCGTTAGCTAGCTATAGGATAGCAACAAACTTAGCCACATGCAGAAAACCCATTCTCTTCTGATCACTCGACATGGACGCTAACTAGCTAAACTAATGTTAGTTAGCTAGTTAACGGTTGTAGTTATAAGTCGCAAATGTGGATATCGTATCGAGCTGCAGCGAACCGAGAGAGAATGGATGGTGAAACACTACTTTCCTGATGGTTTGGCTAGCTGAGTGACATCTAGCTAGCGGTCTTCTCGCATACACAAATTAAAAACAAAGGCTAGCCTGTTAGCCAACTGCCAAGCACCAACATGCTAACACATGAGTCAGAAAACCACTAACTAACGTTACCTAGCCAAATGCCCTATATTTGACGGGACACTACGAGAGCTGTTGCCTCACCGAATAGTAAATTAGACTGAATCCGAATAAGTAGAGCCACCGAAATGTTATTAATATCATTCCGCCTCAATCACCACTTTACAGCACAAAGCAATGGACACCCGCAATACTATATCCGGGGACTATATACACTATATTCAAGTGAGTTTATCTCAGCTACGCAACAGCTTGTCCATTCATTATGAACTTGTGTAAACAGCATGGTCGCTGCCTTTTTTATTCGTGACATTTTGGAACTGATTACCTGTTCCGTCGTTGGTTTTATCCCTCAGTTTGCGAGGCCGGCCCCGCGGCATAGTTCCAGGTTTCAGGGCGGGTGTACTGTGAACGATTTGGGTTTCAAAATGGCGACTGCCTCACGACGAGCACCTCGCGGACACAGAAATCAGCGAACACATGAACACTTCAGTGCGGTAGTAGTGCACGTCGAGCGAGGCTACTTGTTGTGAGGCTCTGATGCATGGAGGAGGGAGACATCTAGCGTATATGTATGTGCATTGTCTCAAGGAGGAGCATGAGTGTCATCAATAGGGAATAAAGTCTATTTGATTTTTTTTTATGTCCAATGACAGCATACAATTACGACTTGGGGGAATGCAACATTGAAGTATGATGTATTGAGATGTAAACTCAGCAAAAAAATAAACGTCTTGAGTTTATTTTCAGCAAACGTACATGTGTAAATATTTGTATGGACATAATATTCAACAACTGAGACATAAACTGAACAAGTTCCACAGACATGTGACTAACAGAAATTGAATAATAAGTCCCTGAACAAAATCAAAAGAAATAGTCAATATCTGGTGTGGCCACCAGCTGCATTAAGTACTGCAGTGCATCTCCTCCTCATGGAATGCACCAGAGTTGCCAGTTCTTGTTATGAGATGTTACCCCACTCTTCCACCAAGGCACCTGCAAGTTCCCGGACATTTCTGGGGGGGAATGGCCCTAGCCCTCACCCTCCGATCCAACAGGTCACAGACATGCTCAATGGGATTGAGATACAGGCTATCCGCTGGCCATGGCAAATCACGCACAGAACAAGCAGTATGGCTGGTGACATTGTCATGCTGGAGGGTCATGTCAGGATGAGCCTGCAGGAAGGGTATCACATGAGGGAGGAGGGTGTCTTCCCTGTAACGCTCAGTGTTGAGATTGCCTGCAATGACAACAAGCTCAGTCCGATGATGCTGTGACACACCGCCCCAGATCATGACGGACCCTCCACCTCCTAATCGATCACGCTCCAGAGTACAGGCCTCGGTGTAACGCTCATTCCTTCGACGATAAACGCAAATCCGACCATCACCCCTGGTGAGACAGAACCGCTACTCGCCAGAGAAGAGCACTTTTTGCCAGTCTTGTCTGGTCCAGTGACGGTGGGTTTGTGCCCATAGGTGACGTTGTTGCCGGTGATGTCTGGTGAGGACCTGCCTTACAACAAGCCTACAAGCCCTCAATCCAGCCTCTCTCAGCCTATTGTGGACAGTCTGAGCACTGATGGAGGGATTGTGCATTCCTGGTGTAATTCGGGCAGTTGTTGTTGCCATCCTGTATCTGTCCCGCAGGTGTGATGTTCGGAAGTACCGATCCTGTGCAAGTGTTGTTACACGTGGTCTGCCACTGCGAGGATGATCAGCTGTCCGTCCTGTCTCCCTTAGGCGTCTCACAGTAAGGACGTTGCAATTTATTGCCCTGGCCATATCTGCCTCCTTGCAGCATGCCTAAGGCACGTTCACGCAGATGAGCAGGGACCCTGGGCATCTTTCTTTTGGTGTTTTTCAGAGTCAGTTGGAAGGCCTTTTTAGTGTCCTAAGTTGTCATAACTGTGACCTTAATTGCCTACCGTCTGTAAGCTTTTAGTGTCTTACAGGAGCATGTTTATTAATTGTTTATGGTTCATTGAACAAGCATCGGGAAACAGTGTTTAAACCCTTTAAAATGAAGATCTGTGAAGTTATTTGGATTTTTACGAATTATCTTTGAAAGACAGGGTCCTGAAAAAGGGACATTTCTTTTTTTGCTGAGTTTATATAGGGATTGATTGTTTTATATATATATATATATATATATATATATATATATATATATATATATATTAGGGATTGATTGTTTATATATTAAGGGTATGTGTGACAAGGAATATGTACCTGTTCATAGTTGTTTATTAGGAACAGAAACTATATTTATTATCAGATGCTGGGGGGGTAAAAGCTCAGCAACAAATAAATGTGTATTCTGGTTTATGGACACATCTACAACCAGGGGCTCAAAGTTCTTTGGAACAGAAATATTTCAAGATTGGGATGCCATTTGACTTTACATTTTTTTCTCATTTTGGGGGGTTTAACATTTATTTAACTAGGCAAGTCAGTTAAGAACACATTTTTATTAACAATGACGGCCTTCCAGAAGGGAAAAGACCTCCCGCGGGGATGGGGGATTCAAAAATAATAATATATAGGACAAAACACACATCACGTCAAGAGAGACACCACAACACTACATAAAGGGAGGCCTATGGCAGCAACACATGAAAACACAGCAAGGTTAGCAACACAACATGGCAGCAACACAACATGGTAGCAGCACAAAACATGGTACAAACATTATTGGGCACAGACAACAGAACAAAAGGCAAGAAGGTAGAGACAACAATACATCATGCGAAGCAGCCACAACTGTCAGTAACTCTTACTGGACACTCTGTCCATGATTGAGTCTTTGAATGAAGAGATGGAGATAAAACAGTCCAGTTTGAGTGTTTATTGCAGCTCATTCCAGTCGCTAGCTGCAGTCAACTGAAAAGAGGAGCGACCCAGGGATGTGCGTGCTTCGGGAACCTTTAACAGAATGTGACTGGCAGAACGGGTGTTGTATGTGGAGGATGAGGGCTGCAGTAGGTATGTCAGATACGGTGGAGTGAGGCGTAAGAGGGTTTTATAAATGAGCATCAACCAGTGGGTCTTGTGATGGGTATACAGAGATTACCAGTTTACAGAGGAGTATAGAGTGCGGTGATGTGTCCTATAGGGAGCATTGGTGCAAATCTGATGGCCGAATGGTAAAGAACATCTAGCCGCTCGAGAGCACCCTTACCTGCCGATCTATAAATTATGTCTCCATAATCTAGTATGGGTAGGATTGTCATCTGAATCAGGGTTAGTTTGGCAGCTGTGGTGAAAGAGGAGCGATTACGATAGAGGAAACCAAGTCTAGATTTAACCTTAGCCTGCAGCTTTGATATGTGCTGAGAGAAGGACAGTGCACCATCTAGCCATACTCCTAAGTACTTCAGAGGTACTAATCACACCGGTGGGGAGAGGGGCATTCTTCTTACCAAACCACATTACCTTTGTTTTGGAGGTGTTCAGAACAAGGTTAAGGGCAGAGAAAGCTTGTTGGACACTAAGAAAGATTTGTTGTTTAACACAAAATCCGGGGAGAGGCCAGTTGAGTATAAGACTGTATCATCTGCATATAAATGGATGAGAAAGCTTTCTACTGCTTGAGCTATGTTGTTGATGTAAATTGAGATGAGCATCGAGCCTTAGTGAACTCACTCGGTGACAGGCAGTGGCTGAGACAGCAGATGCTCTAATTTATACACTGCACTCTTTGAGAGAGGAATTAGCAAACCAGACCAAATACCCCTCAGAGACACCAATACCCCTTAGCCGGCCCAGAGGAATGGAATTGTCTACCATATCAAAAGCTTTGGCCAAGTCAATAAAAAAAGCAGCGCAACATTACTTCGAATAAATACAGCACCAGTCAAAAGTTGGGACACACCTACTCATTCAAGGGTTTTTTACTATTTTCTATTTATATAATAATAGTTAAAACTTCAAATCTATGAAATAACACATGAGAAATCATGTAGTAACCAAAAAAGTGTTAAACATATCAAAATATATTTTATATTTGAGATTCTTCAAAGTAGCATTCCCTTTGCCTTAATGACAGCTATGCACACTCTTTGAATTCCCTCAACCAGCTTCATGAGGTAGTCACCTGGAATGCATTTCAATTAACAGGTGTGCCTTGTTAAAAGTTCATTTGTGGAATGTCTTTCCTTCTTAATGTGTTTGAGCCAGTCAGTTGTGTTGTGACAAAGTAAGGGTGGTATACAGAAGATAGCCCTATTTGGTAAAAGAGTCCATTTTATGGCAAGAACAACTCCAATAAGCAAAGAGAAACAACAGTCCATCATTACTTTAAGATATGAAAGGTCAGTCAATCTGTAAAATTTAAAGAAATTTGAATGTTTGTTCAAATGCAGTCGCAAAAACCATCAAGTGCTATGATGAAACTGGCTCTCATGAGGACCGCCACAGGAAAGGAAGACCCAGAGTTACCTTCTGCTGTAGAGGATAAGTTCGTTAGAGTTACCAGCCTCAGAAATTGCAGCCCAAATAAATGCTTCACAGAGTTCAAGTAACAGACACATCTCAACATCAACTGTTCATATCAAATCAATTTATATAGCCCTTCTTACATCAGCTGATATCTCAAAGTGCTGTACAGAAACCCAGCCTAAAACCCCAAGCAGCAAGCAATGCAGGTGTAGAATCACGGTGGCTAGGAAATACTCCCTAGAAAGGCCAAAACCTAGGAAGAAACCTAGAGAGGAACCAGGCTATGATGGGTGGCCAGTCCTCTTCTGGCTGTGCCAGGTGGAGATTATAACCGATTATAACATTTTCATAGCCGATCATTAGGAGCATCTCTACCGCTCCTGCTGTCTCTAGAGAGTTTAAAACAGCAGGTGTGAGACAGGTAGCACGTCCGGTGAACAGGTCAGGGTTCCATAGCTGCAGGCAGAACAGTTGAAACTGGAGTAGCTGCACAGCCAGGTGGACTGGGGACAGCAATGAGTTATCATGCCAGGTAGTCCTGAGGCATGGTCCTAGGGCTCAGGTCCTCCGAGAGAGAGAAAGAAAGAAAGAAAGAGAGAATTAGAGAGAACATACTTAAATTCACAGAGGACACTGGATAAGACAGGGGAAGTACTCCAGATATAACAAACTGACCCTAGCCCCCCGACACATAAACTACTGCAGCATAAATACTGGAGGCTGAGACAGGAGGGGTCAGGAGACACTGTGGCCCCATCCGATGATACCCCCGGACAGGGCCAAACAGGAAGGATATAACCCCACCCACTTTGCCAAAGCACAGCCCCCACACCACTAGATGGATATCTTCAACCACCAACTTACCATCCTGAGACAAGGCCGAGTATAGCCCACAAAGATCTCTGCCACGGCACAACTAAGGGGGGGGCGCCAACCCAGAGAGGAAGATCACGTCAGTGACTCAACCCACTCAAGTGACGCACCCCTCCTAGGGACAGCATGAAAGAGCACCAGTAAGCCAGTGACCCCTGTAATAGGGTTAGAGGCAGAGAATCCCAGTGGCGAGAGGGGAACCGGACAGGCAGAGACAGCAAGGGTGGTTCGTTGCTTCAGAGCCTTTCTTTTCACCTTCACACTCCTGGGCCAGACTACACTCAATCATATGACCCACTGAAGAGATGAGTCTTCAGTAAAGACTTAAAGGTTGAGACCGAGTCTGCATCTCTCACATGGGTAGGCAGACCATTCCATAAAAATGGAGCTCTATAGGAGAAAGCCCTGCCTCCAGCTGTTTGCTTAGAAATTCTAGGGTCAATTAGGAGGCATGCATCTTGTGACCATAGAGTACGTGTAGGTATGTACGGCAGGACCAAATCAGAAAGATAGGTAAGAGCAAGTCCATGTAATGCTTTGTAGTTTAGTAGTAAAACCGTGAAATCAGCCCTTACCTTAACAGGAAGCCAGTGTAGGGAGGCTAGCACTGAAGTAATATGATCAAATCTTTTGGTTCTAGTCAGGATTCTAGCAGCCGTATTTAGCACTAACTGAAGTTTATTTAGTGCTTTATCCGGGTAGCCGGAAAGTAAAGCATTGCAGTAGTCTAACCTAGAAGTAACAAAAGCGTAGATTAATTTTCTGCATCATTTTTGGGCAGAAAGTTTCAGATTTTTGCAATGTTACGTAGATGGAAAAAAGCTGTCCTTGAAACAGTCTTGATATGTTCATCAAAAGAGAGATTAGGGTCCAGAGTAACGCCGAGGTCCTTCACAGTTTTATTTGAGACGACTGTACAACCATCAAGATTAATTGTCAGATTCAAAAGAAGATATTTTTGTTTCTTGGGACCTAAAACAAGCATCTCTGTTTTGTCCAAGTTTAAAAGTAGAACGTTTGTAGCCATCCACTTCCTTATGTCTGAAACACATGTTTTTAGCAGGGCAATTTTGGGTCTTCACCATGTTTCATTGAAATGTACAGCTGTGTGTCATCCGCATAGCAGTGAAAGTTAACATTATATCAACAGATTATTTTTTTGCATTTGTGGTTCCCACCATGAAGCATGGAGGAGGAGGTGTGGAGGTGCTTTGCTTCAGACACACTGTCTGTGATGTATTTAGAATTCAAGTCACACTTAACCAGCATGGCTACCACAGCATTCTGCAGTAATACGCCGTCCAATCTGGTTTGCACTTAATAGGACTATCATTTGTTTTTCAACAGGACAATGACCCAAAACAAACCTCTAGGCTGTGTAAGGGCTATTTGACCAATAAAAGTGATGGAGTGCTGCATCAGATGACCTGGCCTCCACAATCACCCAACCTCAACCCAATTGAGATGGTTTGGGAAGAGTTGGACCGCAGAGAGAAGGAAAAGCAGCCAACAAGTGCTTAGCAAATGTGGGAACTCCTTCAAAACTGTTTGAAAAGCATTCCTCATGAAGCTGGTTGAGATAATGTGCAAAGCTGTCATCACGGCAAAGAGTGGCTACTTTGAAGAATCTCAAATATAACATGTATTTTAATTTCTTTAACACTTTTTTGGTTACTCCATGATTCCATGTGTTATTTAATAGTTTTGATGTCTTCACTGTTATTCTACAATGTAGAAAATTGTAAAATATATTTTAAAAACCTGGAATGAGTAGGTGTGTCCAAACTTTTGACTGATACTGTATAAACAGTATTTCATGAACATATTGCAAATATATTTAAATGTATTTTGAATTTACCACATTACATTTCACAGTATAATGTAACTTATTATTTAATTAAACTTTCAGTAGGGGTACAATTCACTGTGAGTCATTAGTCTCTCTCTATGTTTCGTGCTGTGCTTGTACTGGAGCACTAAAAGACCCTTTGTTTTGATGTGAACCTTTCCCTTTCCCCCACTCTGAGGTCACACAGCACCTCCATATCCATCACAGGGCAAAAACTATGCACCTCTGGTGGACCCGTGTGTATGCTCTCCAGATTTCATAAACCTACACACACACACATACATCTTCAACAGACACACACGCGCACACACACACACACACACACACGCACGCACACACATACACACACACACACACACACACACACACACACACACACACACACACACACACAGGAGTCATACACGTCACATACACACACACACACGCACACACATACACACACACACACACACACACACGCACGCACGCACGCACGCACGCACGCACACACACACACACACACACACACACACACACACACACACACACACACACAGATACAGTATCTTGGGTTGGTTTTGGTGTGTGAAAAAAAGGTAAATATATCTACCAGTAGAGGACAGCAGTGAGTTGTGAATTTTTGCCATAGTTGCTACAGAAGCGATAATCTGAATATTATCAACAGGCTGCCATTGCTGCTAAAGTAAGATATGGTCCATTGAGATCAGTTGATCTGCCTAGAGAGGCAATCTCAACTTCCTGTATCTTGTAAAAAATGAGTTGTTGGTCCTCACCTCCTCGTTAGCCTCCTTTTGGCAAGAAAGGACAAGTATATCCTCCACAGAAGACTTTTGAAATTTGCCATGGCCCTTTAGAATCAGCTATTGTTTTCTGGAAAGAGGAAAACATGCAAACATTTAAAAACGATATGTTACTTATCCTTTTATCTATACTTGCACAACTAGCTACATTTGTTTTTATCACTTTATACATTTACATTGGGATACCACCCTGTATACTTAGTTTGCCTGATAACGCGCAATTGGATGAGAGTATCATTTCATACAAGTGCATGTTCGTCCACTCATTGCTGCCTCTCCCCGATTACCTTTGACCTTTTTCAAACGGGGGCCAGAGAGGAAGGAGGAGAGATGACGAAGGAGGTGAGCAAATCTAATTGAGAAAAGGCCAATTACAATCCTCTGCTTAGTCACTTCTGCTGAAAGGGAGAATCACCTGAATGTTAAACGTTTGTCCTCGGCAGTGAATGACCCGTGACGAGTATTAATAACAAAGCTTTCATACACATACAAAGACAAGAAGTTGGGAGAATTGATGTTTGTGATTCAATGTGACAAAAATAGTGGCTCTGTGGAATCAAGCCCATTATAGCTGAGCTGGCAGAGAGAGAGCGAGAGGAGCCTCACAGCCATATGAACACAAAGGGTCGGGGGAAGCATGGGGAGAGAGTGAAAAGAAAACTCTAAAACGTATTCCACAGCCTTTGAGTGCTTGTTGTTAATATGATGTTGTGGGTCTGCATGGCAATTCTCTTACATTTATACATGTGGACATGAAAGTAACTCCCTCCATAACTTGGTTTTATGTGTTTACATGTACTTTACATCCCTGTTATGTATAGTTATTGGAATGCAGTGTGGCTCCCAGTTGATTTCTGGTTGGAGGAAGCCACACTCTCGACTCCGACCAAAGAAGAGATCCATGTTCATTGTGTTAGAACATCTGTTCCTGCCACCTGATCCACACTCTTGGAAAAGAAGCTTTCCAAAATAGTTATTTGGCTGTCCCCATAGAACTCTTTTTGTTTCCAGGTAAAAAAATAATAATAATTGTTTCCTGGTAGAACCCTTTTGGGTTCCATGTAGAACCGTTTATGAAAAGTGTTCTTCATGGAACCCAAAAGAGTTCTACCTGGAACCAGAAAGGGTTCTTCAAAGGGTTTTTCCTATGTTGGACAGCAAGAGAACTCTTTTAGGTTCTAGATAGCACCTTTGTTTCTAAAAGTGTATTCTGCCTGTCTTGGCATCCATTAGTACACACCACCAAGCCTAAATATAGACAATCCAAACTCCAATACAATCACACACCTCAAGTACATGTCCAGTACAGACAGGACAATGAAGAGTGTTCGCTCTCTATTTTCAAGTCTGACTCAATGTCTGCAAAGCCAGACACTCAGTATCATTGATGTCAGCGCAAGCAGAGCAACTTGTTAGTGGGAAGGCTTTGGACTAGGGCAGAGATGAGGTTATCACAATGTTCTCATCACATTTCCTTAGTGTTTTTGCCGTGTCCCTCAGTGTGTCCCTCAGTGTGTCCCTCTCTAACAGAGAGGTGGGCTTCACAATCACCCTGCCATTGGCAGTGACAATCTTCATGATTGATCACTCCCCTCTTCACCGTGGAGAGAGAGAAACAGACTGCTGGATAAGAAAGGAGAGAAAAACAGGGGCGTTGAGGATCCCTCAAGGTCAGTGTGATGTCCAGGCTTTTGTTTTCATCACTCAGATCAGTGGTCCAGGCGAACCACGAGGGAGGGAAGCCAGGCTTCCCCCCAAAATTGACTGATTAATAAAAGATAAAAAAATAAAAAACATAAAATAACGTATCTTTTGTCTCTTTGTGTTTCATAATTCGCAAGAGGTTGAATGAATCCCACCGGAGAAAGCATATGAGCGAGCAAAACTTCGGCCCTCTTTCTCAGTATGTGAAGCCCAAGCCCATCTATCTGATGCTGTCTGGTCTGTCTGCATCTCGTTGAGTTGTTGTCCTCCAGTGGCTAGCTAGCGAACTAAAATTGTCCCTTTCCTAAATTAGCCATGGATGGAGATAGTAATTTAGACTTGTAGTTTTACTTAATTCTCTGTACTGGCCAATGATTATAACCAAGATTCTGATCCAACCATAAATGAAAACGTTGTGTCCCTGGCCTGAAAGGATGGACGTTCCATATGTAGCTAGATGTAGTAGGCTAATGTTAACTAGCTGGCCTGGCTCATCGTTACCCATGAAAGGAAGTTAGAATAATGAGCAAGCATTTTTGCCAGGTAGTGTAGGACAACAAAAACTAACTGTGTGCACTGTATAACAGAGTCATAGACCGTTTAGGCAACATGGAAGAGAGGAGGATGTCATTTCTACAAGTAGGGTGAGTCAACATGTTGTTTTTTTTACTTGCAAGCAGACGCAAGCACACACGTTACGTTATGGTAGTCCATCGTATCCAATGGTGACTTCCACTTCTGAGGTAAAGGTCAATTCTTTGGTGACCAATATGCAGTCTGTGTTGGCGGGGGCAGGCATGGTTATGTCTCCTGAGCTGTTTTTGCTGGTTCTTTGTGCTCCTCTCCTCCCACCTCTGTACACCACTCTGGCAGAGCTGCCGCCAGGTGGAAAGGTTGGCAGCAGCATCCTCCAGGTCTGTGGGTTTGATGTTGCACTTCTTCAGTGATGTTTTCATCTGCTCCCCTGCAGACCGCCGACCAAGGTGTAGCTGGCCATATAGGATCTTCCGTGGCAAGCGCTCCTGAGACATTCCAATGACATCGTTACGCCGAGTGGAATAGGGGCACCCAAGAGCAGACTCAGACGAGGAGACTGGGATCAAGTAACCAAGGTATTTATTGAAACACAGGGGGAAGATGGAATGCAGATCAGGGGAAGCTCAGGCGGGTTGCAGGAAACCAGGTGCTGAGGCTGGAGCGAGAGGGGTAGGGACAGGGTAAGCAGGTCCGGAGGGGAATCCAAAGGAGTAGTAGAGTGGGGAATCCAGGACAGAGTAGCAGGATGACAAGACATGAGACTGGAGACAAGGACCAGAGACAGAGCGGGCAGAATTGTAGCGGAGAGGAGAACGGCATCAGGCAAGGAATACAGGCACAGCAGGATAACAGGATCTGAATAGTAACAAACGGCTAGAAACGTAGACTGAATGAGCTGAGATTACGATCTGACAGTGTGAAAGCGGCAGGGCTGAGTATTAGTAGAGGTCTTGCTTATGGAACAAGTTGCAGCTGGTTGGGATCTGCTCTGACTTCAGCACACCTGTCTCTGCCCACACAATCATACACACACACACACACACACACACACACACACACACACACACACACACACACACACACACACACACACACACACACACACACACACACACACACACACACACACACACACACACACACACACACACACAGAGAGAGAGAGAGGAAAAGAGCACTGGGGGATGCGGCAGGTCAAGGAGACATAGGATGAGCATTGCAGAAGCGTTGCAGAAGCCGATGTGACAGACATGCCCAAGCCAGCGCAGTTGGTGTTGGGTGACCATGGCCTCCATACTCTTGCAGTTGGTCTTAGCAAGTATTTCTGTACGGGGCACACAGTCACACCAGGTGATTCCCAGGATGCGCTGCAGGCATCTTATGTGGAATTGCTCGAGCTGCTTGTTGTGGCGACTGTAAGTGACCACAGCTGCGGTTTGACAGACAGCGACTTTGATGTGGAGTTGGAGATCTCTGTTTAGGAAGACCCTGTGTCTGAATTTCTTGAAGCCAGATGATGCTTGCTTGATCCTGTTTTGCATTTTGAGGTCGATGCTGCAGTCCTCCGAGAGGATGCTGCCCAGGTATTTGAATAACGGGACTATTGCCAGTGATTTGTGTTCAATGGTGAAGACAGGCATTGTGGGTGGAGGGCTGGATATGCATTGGCAGACCAGTATGAAAAGACCACCTCCGTCTTGGTGGTGTTGATAGACATTCCCTTCATGCTATACACCCTCACAGCCGCTACAAGGACGTACTGAAGGTCTTCTGAAGTGTGGGCCACAAGAGCACATCATTAGCATACTGCAGCTAAAGAACCCGCTCTGTCAAAACCTTGGTGGTTGTTTGGAGCCTCCTGATGTTGTCCACCGCAACACCGCTGCTGTCCTCAAGCTCCTTATGGAGAAGCTGGGTGACACATAGGATGAAGATTTTAAATGGTACAGGCGCCAGCACACACCCCTGTCTCCGATGCTTACTCAAGAGGGCATTGACTCCTGCCCTCCGATGGCCACCGAGCCATTATCCCATTATGGAACTGGCAAAGGATGTCAACAAATTTGTCTGGACAGCCAGATTTGAGTAGACACACACACACACACACACAGCCAGATCATATTTATCTTACGTTGATTGGACAAAATAGTTTTTGGTATCTTTTAGTTTTGTCACAGTATTAGACTAAGCGTAGGTGATTTGATGACGTTGAAGTTGAAGTGGTGCTGGAATGGTTGGACGCAGCTCCTGTTTTCTTTGTGACTTGTGGAAACTCTCTGTTGTTCTAAATCAATACTTGTTTGGCAGTATGAAAATGTTGGAAACATGAACTTGCTTGACCATGCTGTATGTCATGTAACTGTTTGTTACATGTAAAATGCTTTGTGGATTCCACCGGTCAGAGATTGCTCTCCGGTTTTGTGATGAATTTATTCTGCCATTGTGTCTTCTTATTTTCTTGACATTTAGGTCTATATATCAAGGTCGCAAGGCATACGAATTAACAAGCTATTGAGTAAACAAAGTAATATGGCTTTTTTCCCCCTGGCTTGGCTTCCCCGGTGGTTGGCTTCCCCGGTCGTTGGCTTCTCCAGTGATTTTACCCACACACCGCTACTGTTTAGGCTAACACCAGAAAGAGCAGTAACCGTTATGCCTATATAATGTTGTGATGTCACCTGAATATCCATGAGTTAAGTAAATAATAAGAAAACACAATTGATCTTGTTTGCTGAGGGGGTATTATTTATCTTCGTACGCATTTCAACAAAACGTCGTCTCCAGAGATGGAGAACAACCTATATCCTTTACTAACAAACATGTCATTATCATATCAGCCATTTCCCACACACATGAATACACATACCAGCACATAAAAAAAATCTAATAAATAAGATGTTAACAAAAAGAATCTAGTCATTTGAATTGATCCTCTAATTATTATCAAACCTATTCTGTATTTTGTCCATTAGTAAAACTTGGCATAATTATATGGGTTATACGTGATGTGTGACAGGTGTAGAGATGAGCCGAAGACCTCTGGTAATGACCTTGTACTGACTACGTTTCCCATCCTGCCCATACGTCATGTCCCAGGTGTGGTAACCACGGTGATGTGTCCCCTCTGCTGTCAGAGAGGGGCAACTGGATCTATGAACCCAATCATTCTTAGGCATCATGGAAATAACATCTGACAGGGTGGCTCAGTGCTCGCTATGGGCATTCCTCCCCTGTGGCCTCTCGACAGGGGACAGAGGAAGCACAGCCATGTGCTCTCAGCATCTCTCAGTGTCTCTATCTATCTCCCCTGTAAAATAGTTCAACTGAAATTCTTTATGAGTAAATAAAGTAATTAAATTAAACTCAGGGATTCTTGAGTGCATTACTGTGAGCTGAAAATTGAAAAAAACGCATCACAATTTCTCACAGGGCATGTACGATTACCAATATTATTGCAATCAATACATAGTTATTTAATTAGAAATTATATTTAATTGAAATATGTAGACTGATAAATGTGGGTATCAGGTCAAACATTAGATAATTGGTCAAATATACAAAAGGAATCAATGTGTTCGCTGTTAGAATCAATGTTGCTTGTTTTATTTATATTTCCAATTTCCCCTGCCTTGATTTGTATTGTATCTTCATATTTCTACATTGTCTTGTATTTTTGAATTCATATTAGGTTAGGTTATTTCACTTAATATCCAGCAACTCTGTACTTTTGAGTCAATGCATGAGATATCTATTCTACATGACACTTGGGAGCCATTTCCTGTACCTGACCACAGTCATCTTTCTTTCTTTCTTTCTTTCTTTCTTTCTTTCTTTCTTTCTTTCTTTCTTTCTTTCTTTCTTTCTTTCTTTCTTTCTTTCTTTCTTTCTTTCTTTCTTTCTTTCTTTCTTTCTTTCTTTCTTTCTTTCTCACACACACACACAAATGGACACAAACGTCTTGTTTTTCTCATTTCTCATCTCTTATTTGGCTGATATCAAATAGTGTCTGCCAGCTTGCATAGCAGGGTGTATAGAGTCCACTTATCTGTGCTGTTAAAGGTCTGCTTTACCTGCCTTGAAGAAACGACACATCTATCAATAGGTAAATAGGTTTCATACTACATGAAAAGGGCATTGCATTGCTCTCTCTTGAAGAAAGATGTGGATTTATTTGACAGTAGTCTGGTATTACAAATTTTTTGGTTTGATGGGGCTCTTTCAATGTACTTCCAAATGCTTGCAATGAGCTTCAGACTATAACTGCATGTTGAACATAGCCAGTAGAGGAACACAAGCTAGCTGAAAGGAAATGGCCTCTTTTTCAATGTAGATGAGGGGGAGTTGTTATGGAAGGGACCGTCGCCTTGTGAACAACAGAACAGAGAGGAGAGGTAAGGGAGATGTCACTCCAGTTATACCATCCAGCCTCCCTGTGGGTTTTCAAACAAGAAGGGGTCGGGAGAGAGACCGTGGGGAAGAGAGATAACAACGAACAAACAAACAAACAAACAGACGCAACCGATTAACACCATTTCATCACACGTTTTATAGCAGAAAAACCTGAATTGCTGTAATGTGTTCTCTCAAACGTGCTTCCATAGGCGACACAGTACATAGCACTGTTGAAGTTTTTTGTGATCAATAATGCACGGCTGTCCATCTTGGGAGATGAGACACACCAGAAACACACTGGAGGCATCATCCTTCGTTTTCATATCATCGTGAAGGTCACTGAAGCGATGTGCGTGTCTGCAGTACAGCTGCACCAGAGACAGGAAGTAAATAAAAGAGATGCTGGATTCACTCCTCTCTTTTATAGAGCACTTGGATAATAGATTTTAACCCTCCTCTTTCAGATAATGTGTTGTTAAGCCCATGCATGCATTTGAGTAGGCAAAGAATGTGATTGCCCTCTTCTATTTGTCCACCTATTTCTATGTTGTACAAATTACAATGCTGGAAATCTGGAAGCCGGATCACTGGGTTAGCTTTAGGTTGAAGGCTACTATCTTAATTCATTAATGTTTTCCTGATTCACTCACATCTCATCTGGAAGGCAATTATAGCAACCCCATGCAGCCACCCCTCACCCACAACCGTACACACACACACACACACACACACACACACACACACACACACACACACACACACACACACACACACACACACACACACACACACACACACACACACACACACACACACACACACACACACACACACACACACACACACACACACACACACACACACAGACTACTAATGCTAATCCTTTCAGGATGACACATGTAGATAATCGCCCCCCGACCGTATGAAGCCATGGCCACATGACAGACCAGGTCAATTAGACACCATTAAGGGCTGGTCCCAGAACAGCGGTAAGGACTTCCTGACGTCTTGTTTTTCTCTGCATGGTGCTGCAAACCAAATCCATCTTCTCCCTCACCCAAACCTAATTACAGGTATAGATAGTCTGGGCGAGATGAAAAGCTGGAAGATGCTTTGATGGATGGTAAGGCCTCTGCAAAGAGAACAAACAGGGCATTAACATGACAATAGGGATGATGCAATGGCCTCATACAAAAGACACAGGAGAGTAGAGGTGGGGGAGAGAAGAAAGAGAGCAAAAAGCAAAATAGCAGGAGCCGTGAGAGACCAGTAGTGAATAAACTTTGAAGCCTGGGGGGAAACAGAAATCTATAATTTCAATAGAACGGTGGTGGAGTGATGGTAGTGTGGAATGAGTGAGAACACCTCCACTCCCTCCTCACATAGTTTCACCCAGCCCTGTTTTCTATAAGGGATTTGAGCGTGAGCGCTGGGTTAATGGGGATGTTGGAAGCAGGCAGTAGGGAGTGAATAAATGATTTATCCTTCAACAAAGTATACCTCATTAATATTGCATGAGAACGTATTTTAAGGTAAATCATGAAAGCATGGGGCTGTTGCATGATAGTTGTATCAGTTTTAAAGGTCACATCTGTAGCAGCAGAAGTAGCGCTCTTCCAATTCAGAAGATTCAGTTCAGTTTGTGCCTTGGAGTGTGAACAGTGTCAATACGCAGTGTGGGTATGGAGTAAATACGTATGGGGGTCTTTCTGCCCCTCCTCCTCTTCTTCTCCCTCTCTCTCTCTATTTCTTTTTTCTCTCTCCCTCTCTCTCTTTCTCTCTCTCTCCCTCTCTATCTCTGTGCTTTCATAAACTAAGTGCTAAACAGCTTCCTGTATGCAATGGAAAAGTACAATTATGACTGATTTCGTACTGTTGTTTTTGTTTGCGTTGATGGAAGATGAAATAAACGTATCCAAAGACATTTCATCAACTAAAATAAGGAGTCGTACAATAAAAATGCTGAATTCTTACAATTCAAACACAAAATTGTAAAACATGTTGAACATTGAGGAATATTATCATTATGATGATAACACGACATATTGCAAATTTCTATCCTCCAATTGGCAATCGCCTTGGTTGTATTCAGAGCCGAAATATGTCATGGTTCAACACACTACGTTTCACTTAGTGCCATAAACCCAGTTGGATAACAAATCACATGATTGAAGGCCTCCAGAAACTCCCATTTTACAACAGAAATATTCCTGTGTGATTATTCTCATGACAAGACAGCTTTGTTTTTGGAATTTAATCCACAAAACTCTCCGGTCTCAAATGATTTCACAGCTTTGGTATCCATAGTATTGAAAGTGTAACCCCTAAAAGACACAATTACTTTTATATCTGATCTCAATTTCCCCTTCGATGCATTTTCACAGAAGTAACGTTTTTATTATTTGGTTAAAATAAAAAATATGGTTAGGAAACCACATTGATTGGTGTTTAGCTGAGATCCAAATGAGTTTGGTTATCATTGATAACGTTCGGTCGACACACAAACATCGTATCTACTTGTTTGACAAGCTCTCACTGAATTAGGCCAGATCAAGTGCCATCAATATTTAAGATGAATCCAATTAAGAATGAAATTTGCTAAACGTTTTGGGAAAACTACTGCCTCCAATGAAGTGTCATCACTCTAAAAGAGATTTACAGATGACAGGCATGCAGGGCAGTTATTGGAAGATGGGAGGGGGGTTTTAGACAGAGCAGACAAGACCCAGAGCAAGGCCCCAGCCCAGCGAGAAGGAGGATGGGGCACCCTGCTGTGACCAGTCCCTCCTCATTAGATAAGGACTTATTATAAACCAGAGGATGTGATCATTCCTTTGTTTATTTGTATTTTTACCTTTATTTAATGAGGCAAGTCAGTTAAGAACAAATTCTTATTTACAATGACGGCCTAGGAACAGTGGGTTAACTGCCTTGTCCAGGGACAGAATGACAGATTTGGACCTTGTCAGCTTGGGGATTTGATCTTGCAACCTTTCAGTTATTAGTCCAACGCTCTAACCACTAGGCTACCCTGCCGCCCCAAAGGACTGTCTCAATGATGATGATGATGATCGATGTGCACATTGAGTGAGTGAACCGTAAAGGCAAAAAGTGTGTAGCATCCTATTAATACACATTTCCTTTAGTTGACGAGTATAAAACTATTCCACTGTCCCATGCTTAGAAATGTCCTCTAAATGTAACTAAAGGTGGATATTGACTCCATAACATATCCTATAACTTCATGCCGACACAAATACTTTGACAGAGAACGTTTACCGTGCTTCTCTCAAGTTTGAGATATGTTGTTCTTCACTTGTTTATTGTATTTCAGGGTGTAGAGAGTGTTTTTCTTCAAGCACTCGAACAAAGATGAGAAGAGAGAACAGAGGAAGAGGGAGGAGGGAGAATCTAAAACCACCCATCCCCCCTCTCACAAAAAGCAGTAGCTCCATGATTTCCTCCATTACCTTCTGATGTTGGCGCTGTTCTTTTCCCTTCTTTCTCTCCCTCTTTCTTTTTCTGAAACAATTCCATCTGAGCTTCTCGCACTTCAGGCTACTGCTGCTTCAACAACAACAAAATGAGTTGCCCTAATGTGAAATAGACTCAATCCTATCAAGAATGCAACAGGTTTCCCAAACATATGTGAGAAAAGGTACTTCGATTATTAATACAGATAACATAACATTGTAGATGTAGTCGCTAAATTCGGAAATGTACTCATATCTCACTCCTAAAGCTGGAAACATTTTCTCATTCACCTGTCGGATGATACTATATGTCTCAAAGTCAGCTGGGCTTCTGTTGGCTTCAGCTATTATTGTCTGGAGTGTGTGTGAGTGAGTTCTTTTGTGTGTGCATGTGTCAGTTTGGGGGAGGGGTAGTGTGTCGAGGAGGGAGGAATTGGAGATTGGGGATTCCAGTTCCTCTATTTTTTTCCTCTACTCACTAAACTGAAGCGTTTGTCTAATTACAAGACGGGTTGAGCACTCAGCCCTACACAAACAGCAGCTGTCTCTGACACACACACACACACACACACACACACACACACACACACACACACACACACACACACACACACACACACACACACACACACACACACACACACACACACACACACACACACAAACACACACACTCACACACACACATGCGTGCACACACATGTGCAAACACAAACACGTGCACGCACGCACACAAGCACACACACACAGTACTTACTTAGATGTAATTAGTGTGATCAAGATGAGTGAAGAGATAAGCAATAAATCTACATTGAGCCTGTGAATTTCCTAGTATGTGTTATACTGGTCTTGCAATATAATTGGACTTTGACATTTACATTCTATAGACACCTAAAAGCAAGGCATTGGATTTGCATTATTTTGTGACATTTAATTTTAAGAATAAGTGTTTAGGTTTTATTATGAGTCTACTGAGGATATCTCAGCAGCAATGTGCTAGCTGGAGAGCCCAGTCAATTGGGCTAATAGAATCCTAATGTCAGACCATGATGTGCATCAAAACCTTTAGAAGCTGCCAAGATGGTAAAATAAGATGATCAAATCAAGTAAAAAATCAAATCAAATGTTATTTGTCACCTGCTTCTTAAACAGCAGGTGTAGACTAACAGTGAAATGCGTACTTCCTGGCGGATTGCCCTCAGGTGGTAAGGGTAGGTAACAACACATCCGCCACACTGATCCTCAACACAGGGGCCCCTCGAGGGTTCGTGCTCAGCCCCCTCCTGTAATCCCTGTTCACTCATGGCAGCACAGCCAGGCACGACTCCAACACCATCATTACATTTGCCGATGACACAACAGTGGTAGGCCTGATCACCGACAACAACGAGACAGCCAATAGGGAGGAGGTCAGAGACCTGGCCGTGTGGTGCCAGGACAACAACCTCTCCCTCAACGTGATCAAGACAAAGGAGATGATTGTGGACTACAGGAAAAGGAGGGCCCAAGCACGCCCCCATTCTCAGAGGAGCAGGTTGAAAGCTTCAAGTTCCTTGGTGTCCACATCACCAACAAACTAACATGGTCCAAGCACACCATGGCAGTCATGAAGCGGGCACGACAAAACCTATTCCCCCTCAGGAGAATGAAAAGATTTGGCATGGGTCCCCAGATCCTCAAAAGGTTCTACAGCTGCACCATCGAGAGCATCCTGACTGGTTGCATCACTGCCTGGCATGGACACTGCTCGGCCTCCGACCGCAAGGCACTACAGACGGTAATGTAAACGGCCCAGTACATCACTGGGGCCAAGCTTCCTGCCATCCAGGACCTCTATACCAGGCGGTGTCAGAGGAAGGCCCTAAAAAATGTCAAAGACTCCAGCCACCCTAGTCATAGACTGTTCTCTCTGCTACCACATGGCAAGCGGTACAGGAGCGCCAAATCTAGGTCCAAGAGGCTTCTAAACAGCTTCTACCCCCAAGCCATAAGACTCCTGAACATCTAGTCAAATGGCTACCCAGACTATTTGCATTGCCTCCCCATCCCCTCTCCACACCACTGCCACTCTCTGTTGTCATCTATGCATAATCACTTTAATTAACTCTACCTACATGTACATGCTACCTCAACTAACTGGTGCCCCCACACATTGACTCTGTACCGGCACACCCCGTATATATTGTTATTTTTTACTGCTGCTCTTTAATTACTTGTTACTTTTATCTCTTATTCTTATCCATATTTTTTTCAACTGCACTGTTGGTTAGGGGCTCGTAAGTCAGAATTTCACTGTAAGGTTGTTGTATTCGGCGCATGTGACGAATAACATTTGATTTGATTACTTACGGGCCGGGCCTTTCCCAACAATGCAGAGAGAAAGAAAATAGAGAAATAATAAAAATGTAATAACATATAATAATAAATACACAATGAGTAAAAAATAACTTGGCTATATTTACAAGGTACCAGTACCAAGTCGATGTGCAGAGGTATGAGGTAAATGAGGTTGACATGTGCAAAACATATAACTAGGAATAGAGTGACTAGGCAACAGGATGGACAATAAACAGTATTAGCAGCGTATGTGAAAAGTTTTTTGTTTAAGTATGCAGATAGTTAAATAGTTAACCAGATAGTTATGGGGACAAATGATTTAGCAGTCTGTTCAGGGTCCTGTTGGTTCCAGGCTTGGTGCACCGGTACCGCTTGCCGTGTGGTAACAGAGAGAACAGTCTATGACTTGGGTGGCTGGAGTCTTTGACAATTTTTAGGGCATTCCTCTGATAGTGCCTTGTACAGAGGTCCTGGATGGCAGGGAGCTCGGCCCCAGTGATGTTCTGTGCCGTACACACTACCCTTTGTAGCACCTTGTGGTCGGATGCCAGGTAGTGATGCAGCCAGTCAAGATGCTCTCAATGGTGCATCTGTATAACTTTTTCTACATGCTAAATATTTTCAGCATCCTGAGGGCGAAGAGGCATTGTTCTGCCTTTACTTCACGACTGTGTTGGTGAGTGTGGACCATGATATGTCCTTAGTGATGTGGACACAGAGGAACTTGAAGCTCTCGACCCGCTCCAATACAGCCCTGGGATACAGGGAGAGGTTGTTGTCCTGGCACCACACTGCCAGGTCTCTGACCTCAATATACTGTAGGCTGATCAGCTCTGATTAGGTCTACCACCGTAGTGCCGTCAGCAAACTTAATGAAATGCTGTTGGAGTCTTGCGTGGCTATGCAGTCGTGGGTGAACAAGAAGTACCATCTAAGGCACTGCATCTCAGTGCTAGAAGGTCAGCGCTGGTTCGAATCCAGGCCGTATTACAACCGGCCGTGATTGGGTGGCACACAGTTGGCCCAGTGTCGTCGGGCTTTGGCCCGGTGTGGGGCGTCATTGTAAATTAGAATTTGTTCTTAACTTACTTGCCTAGTCAGGAAGTCCAGGATGAAGTTGCAGAGTGAGATGTTCAGTCCCAGTGTCCTTAGCTTAGTGATGAGTTTGGAGGGCACTATGGTGTTCAATACTGAGCTGTAGTCAATGAACAGCATTCTCACATGGCTATACCTCTTGTCCAAGTGGGAGTGGGCAGTGCGGAGTGCAATAGAGATTTCGTCACCTGTGGATGTGTTCGGCGGGAATGTGAATGGGAGTGGATCCAGGGTGTCTGGGATGATGGTTTTGGTGTGAGCCATGACCAGCCTTTCAAAGCATTTCATGGCTACAGATGTGAGGGATACAGGTCGATAGTCATTTAAACTGATTACCTTGGCATTCTTGGGCACAGGGACTATGGTGGTCTGCTTGAAACATGTAGGCATTAACAAAATGGCATGTTTTGAATTAAATGACTGGTGGCTCACTCTACCTGATGAACTGTTACATGAAGCGTTACAATAACAAATAAATAAGGGGCTTATGTACAGGTGCCATTTTAGAACAATGTCATTGGACAACCTAAGCAGCAGAAAGTGCAACCAGCTAGCCAGTGACGTTATAGTACGATAGCAAACGTCTTGTATTGGAGTATGCCAACGTAAAATGAGCTTGATAATCAGAACATTTCACGAGCTGAGTTGCCACTCACTCAGGCACACAGACACAACCATACACACAGTGTTGGTAGAAATGTCTGTTCGACATGATTCAAGGGATAGTTCACCCAATCTACAAGATATTGTCTTCCTTACCCTGTAAGAGGACAAGGTAAGACATTAAACCATGCTTTGGTTTTGTTCACCTGGCCACTATCCTCAAATGCTAAATTTGTAGCATTACAAAACCAATACAAGTCAATATATGTATTTAAAAGATACTGATGAGGAGGGAAGGTTTTTCCTTCCTTTCTCCTCCATATAATGTGTCCTCAGCCACATACGATGAGGCCATCATCGAAAGAGAAACCATGCCTGGCAAGGAATGAGAAAGTACTTCCTGCCTCTGTGCTCCAAAACAGGATATGTATACAATGTATTCAATAAGCTGTAAAGGTAGGGTACGATGACAATGTGCAGATCATCTCCTCAGCTCAGGAATCATTTTACCCTCTTTGTATCTTTGTATAAAACACATACATTCACGTCATAGACTCCTGATGTTTTGTTTTTGTTGTTTGTTCTTGCGGCACCTTGTCTGTGTGCATGCTTCTCTTGCTTTGAATGGTCTCGTTCCTATACGTGTGGCAGCCGGGACTGCATGTGTGAGTGAGATAGGGGGGATACAGTAGTTTTGCAGAAGGGAGTATAGTGTGTGTGTGCATGTGTGTGTGTCTGCATGTGTGTTTGTGCCTGCGTACGTGCATGTGTGTGTGTGTGTGCCTGTATGCGTGTGTGCGTGCATATCTGCATGAGTGAGTGTGTGCCTGCATGCAAGTTGGCGTGCAGATGTATGTCGAGGAGAGTGGGTTTTAGACAGTGATAATTCTGGTGAAGAGAGGCAGAGGAGGGGTGGGTGGGTGGAGAAAGGAGAGCTGAAGAAGACAATGTCAGCGCTGCAGTGGCATCACTGTGTGCCATATCCATCAGGCTCCCTCCTCCTCCTCCTCCTGCAGTCACTGCTGTTAAATGCACTGCCAGAGACACACACACACACAGCCCCCACAGGAAATGGGTTCACTTCCTGGGTTGGCTGTTGGCTGCGCAGGAGTCCACTTTCTCATCCAAGATAGGATTAGCATGATATTACATGATTACACCACATGATTATATTAGCGGAGGAGGATGCAACCTGGGACTTCCCAATCAATTGCCTTATTCCCTATCTGAGGCAGTACTTGTCAACACAATCACACACCCAATGAACAATGACGGGCATCTATTCATATTACACAACAATGTGGACCTGCATCAATATCCACTTCAATAGTAAAATGCAGACGAGACCAATGTGCAATGCCTAGATGTCAAGTATCGTCACCTTTTTATTAATGATGCATAACACATTTTTGACAAAAGAACAGCATTTTAATGTGTGTGTGACGCCGTATGGTGTTCACTACCAACCCCGGTTGGTTGCCTGTTCTGTTGGCATTGATAACAGGGGTTGTTGTGATGTAATGCTTTGTGTTGCATGTCAAGGCCTGTGGTCGGATGTGTTCCCCCGGTCCTGAACGACGTGGCTAAAATAGCATGATCAATGATGTGGGCGGATCCCCTCTCTAAGGCTACAGTGGAACTTGATAAGAGGGAAAATCAAACAGTGCTTTAAAAAGACATCGAGGTGGAGGAGAGAGACAGAGAGAAAGGGGGGTGGTGGAGAAAGAGATGGGGGGCAGAGAGAGAGAGAGAGACAGAGAGAGAGAGAAAGGGGGGCGTTAAGGAAACTGATTAAAAAAATTGACGAAGGATAAGGGATAGAAAACAGAGGGTAAATAGAGTGTTAGTTATTTGGCTCTTATTCAAAACAAGTAATCTGATATATCACATGAATATTTGATATTGTATAGCCTTATGGTGGGGATTGCGTGTGCTCATGATGTGGTCATTGGCCGTGAGGTAACAAAGCCCTCCCCTTCAATCCCTGTGGTAAGGCAGTAAGGTTATCGGTGCACACCAAACAGCTGACAATTAGCAAGGTGTCAATATTGCACTGGGAGCTAATTGAGCACAAGGGGCTGTGGTGTCAGTCAGTTGTGTAACACACCTTCACTGTTACTACAAACTAACTCAACTGAAGGGCTTTTATAAATATAGTCTCTGTCGCGTTCCTGTATGAGTGGAATATTACATAGCGTATGGCATTGTGGTGAATACAAGTATAAGCTATTAAAAGCCTGTCCTGAGGTTAGGACCAGCATGTGATTGTGTGTGTGTGTGTGTGTGTGTGTTTTTGTGTGTATGTGTGTGTGAGTGCGTGTGCACTACCCTAGTTACTTGTGTGTGAGTATGAATGAAGCCTAGAAGGCTAGGGTGACATTGCTTCGAATGACTCATTGAAGTTTTGTTTACAACCCTGAAAGCAGCGTTATTGCAGTGTGAATAAAGAACCTGCAACAGGACGTTTGACAAATGACAGGGAAGCCTCTTGAATGAGTGGCTTACAGAGGACACCTTGTCTCTTGACCCTCCCTGCCTCTCAGATGGTAGAGATAGAGGGAGCTTGGAGTACGACCCCTCTATTGTGACAAGATGCATCTCAGAGCACTAGTCTAAGTCACTGCAGAAAAACTTAAAGAGGAAGGGAGCTCTATAGCCATGGTGTTATTATATGATATTGTGTGTACTGTACACATGTACAGTGCATACACATTTTTTAAAGGGTAAGTACCTCTCCCAAAATAATGGTTTATTCGCTTGTCTTTGTGTATGTGTGTGTGTGCGCATGTGTGTGTGTGAATATACAGTGCCTTCAGAAAATATTCAGACCCCTTGACTTTTTTCACATTTTGTTATGTTACAGCCTTATTCTAAAATTGATTAAATCGTTTTTCTCCCTCATCAATCTACACACCAAATAACCCATAATGACGAAGCAAAAACAGGTTTTTAGAATATTTTGCAAATGTATAATTAAAAAATATATATATATACTGTATATATATATTACATGTACATAAGTATTCAGACCCTTTACTCGGTACTTTGTTGAAGTTCCTTTGGCAGTGATTACAGCATTGTGTATATTTGGGTATGATGCTACAAGCTTGGCACACCTGTATTTGGGGAGTTTCTTCCATTCTTCTCTGCAGATTCTCTCTAGCTCTGTCAGGTCGGATGGGGAGCATTGCTGCACAACTATTTTCAGGTCTTTCCAGAGATGTTCGATTGGGTTCAAGTCCGGGCTCTGGTTGGGCTACTCGAGGACATTCAGAGACTTGTCCCGAAGCCACATCTGTCTTGTCTTGGGCTGTGTGCTTAGGGTTGTTGTCCTGTTGGAAGGTGAACCTTCGCCCCAGTCTGAGGTTATGAGCGCTCAGGAGCAGGTTTTTTTCAAGGTTTTTATGATCACTCTGTACTTTGCTCCACTCATCTTTGCCTCGAACCTGACTAGTCTCCCAGTCCCAAATGCTGAAAAATATCCCCACAGCACGATGCTACTACCACCATGCTTCACCGTAGGGTTGGTGCCAGGTCTCCTCCAGACGTGACGCTTGGCATTCAGGCCAAAGGCTTCAATTTTGTTTTCCTCAGTCCAGAGAATCTTGTTTCTCATGGTCTGAGAGTCTTTAGGTTCCTTTTGGCAAACTCCAAGAGGGCTGCCTTTTACTGAGGAGTGGCTTCCGTCTGGCCAATCTGCCATAAAGGCCTGATTGGTTTAGTGCTGCAGAGAAGGTTGTCCTTCTGGAAGGTTCTCCCATCTCCACAGAGGAACTCTTTAGCTCTGTCAGAGTGACCATAGAGTTCATGGTCACCTCCCTGACCAAGGCCTGATTGTTCAGTTTGGCCAGGCAGCCAGGTCTAGGAAGAGTCTTGGTGGTTCCAAACTTCTTCCATTTAAGAATGATGGAGGCCACTGTGTTCTTTGGGACCTTCAATGATTCAGAAATGTTTTGGTACTGTTCCCCATATCTGTGCCTCAACACAATCCTCTCGGCACTCCTTCGACCTCATGGCTTGGTCTTTGCTCTGACATGCACTGTCAACTGTGGAACCTTATATAGATAGGTGTGTGCCTTTCCAAATCATGTCCAATCAATTTAATTTACCACAGGTGGACTCCAATCAAGTTGTAGACATATCTCAAAAAATTGTCAAAACGTTGTTGCTTTGTCATTATGGGGTATTGTGTGTAGACTGCTGGAAAAAAATATTTGATCAATTTTAGAATAAAGCTGTAACCTAACAAAATGTGGAAAAAGTACAGGGGTCTGAACATTTTCCAAAGGCACTGTATATGTCCATGCCCATGGAAGCCATTGTGAGCTGGAGGGTGGTGTGTCAGTGCATACCGATTCAAGGGCTTGTGGTTGACTTAAATCACTGGTACATCAGAAGTTAGGAAGAAGGCTTCTTCCCTATGCATGCTAAGAAAACACCCCTATCCATGGCTTACTCACTGCAATGCAGATGTGAATCTACCCACAATCTAAATTTAACTCAAAGTGTAACAATTTAAATGTATTATCATATTATCTAAGGCCTCTTAGTTTAAATTCAACCTACCATAGACTAAAGTCAATTTAGGCTGTTCAAGAAATAACCCTCAATTTATATTTCAAATCGGTGTGCTTATACAGCCTTCCTATGCTAGTGAGTCTACAAAAACCAGCCAACCTACCACGCAGATATTTTTTTCACTGAAAAGATATATTATTATTTTGACCTCTTAACACCACAAATTGATTCCACTGTATCAAAAATAATAGATTAGGTTACAACATATTCTGTATTAATGCAATTGACAAATTAATACACTTTGCATTTAGCAATTTTTACAGAATAAAAATGTAATTACACATTTGTAAAGGTTTTAATATAGCTAATGCATGTTTAATGAAAGATATTTTAATAAAATGCCATGGTGTTGCAGCGAACGGAGGGAGCGGGAAGCTTACTGGGTCTCTGGAAAGGCAAACACCGTATGCACCGTACCAATAGGGTTAACTCACTTTGTGGAATTGTAATGTGGTTCAAATAACGAGGGCTTCACTGCCCCGTCCGAGCAGGAAGGTACGTCCCCATGCAACACCCATGCTTCGACTAACTTCAGTCTCACGATGCAATCCGATGGCCCCACTACCCCCATCCCATTTCTGACACCGATATAGCTAACGAGGGGCGTGGGAAGCGAACCAAGGCCTCTGTGAAAGGCATACAACCAACGGCTATTTGTTTGGGATTTATCTGATTCCTCTGTCTGTAACTGCGTGCATTCCAAACGGCTGTTGTCTATGACGTCCGTAAGCAGGTTTGAGAACCTGTCTGATTTGAATCCAAATGATAACACATTGATACTCAATATTTTGGCGAATATACAAGTGTTAGGTCTACATATCATGTCGTCGTGTATGTCAACCGAACACTTTATTTAGTATAGTATCAATAACTTTGTGCTGATGGAGACAATAGTAAATAGTTCATTTAATGCGGGAGAGACCATCCACAGCACTGAAAGGTGTTTCTATGAAACGATCGAGGCGCAAACGTCTTGGTTTTGCTCATAATGTAACACAGTCCAGGAAATAGGCTATACTTAGGAGTTAAAGAAGCAATTGGAGGCTTTGCTTATCGTCATTGCTCGAGAGGAATCAAGCTCTTAGTGCATTGAATGCTTGGAGACCGATGACTATCCCTGTGTCACAGTGGTTTCGACTCACTCAATCATATGCACTTCAACATACAGCGCATGCTGCTTTCGTCTTTGCTTTCGCCTATTCTTTGGGAGTGCTTGCAGGATATGTTTCGATCACACACTTGCACACAGGTACGTAACTATTTTAGATTACATTGATGTTTCGCTTCCGTGTGTTTTGGTGAGGGTTTTGAATGGCAGCCGAGTCGAGGAGTATGAGTAGGAATATGAGCGAATACGAACCTATTAACACACTCGAGACTATATCAAACAAACCAACAAACATAATACACGTTCCATTAGCAATAGTCTGTATCGGTATCAATGACGACATTAGTACGTGGTTATATCATATGGTTTTGATAGAGCTGCCCTAATATAGGCTACCTTTGCTTTGTCATATTCTTGAAAATGTGAAGTTGAAAACGTTGCTCTGTTATCATGCAACATCAAAACCCAAGGGATTAATCAGTTTGGAGGAACGTTATTGGAAGAGCTTGGTTGACTAGATTCATGACTGTTGTTATATAATCATAGTCAATTATTAAATGGCTATTTAATATACTTTGTTGTTTGTTCCTTAAAACAGGCAGAGACAGAGGAAAACATCCATATTAGGAAGTCAAATGTCCTACACATAGGCCTAATGGACATGCCATAGCTGTCATTTAGTTAGAGGAACATGGCACAAATGTCATGCGTTCATAATAGCTGATTTTGAGATCGCTGACGCAAAAGTCCCCAACATCTTAAATAGCCTACCATCAAAATTAGTTGGAGCTCATTAACATGTGGCGGGGGTGGGGAGTCGAAAGATGCGGGCTGAGTGGGGGTGTCGGGAAACAGCACAACTTTTGAACCACATGGTATTCATGTTTTATTGTCCTTCATAAACGTCAATAAACCATTGTGGACGTATGTCCTATGCTCTATATGGGGAAGCCTAAATCTCCTATACATGGAGATGTGTGTGACATTGTGGAAGGAAGAAAAGCAGGAGGGCTGTGCCTTAACAATCGCAAAGTAGTGTCCACGTAGCGCAAGGAAGAATATCACAAGTCTGCGCACAGATTTCCGGCAATTAGGCTAAACGTAGCCTATTCAAACCTCGTATATAAAAAAACATGTATTTACATATTTGACTTGTTTTATTTACTGGCACAAAGGCTATAGGCACAGTACCCAAATCTATTGCCGTATAGGCTAACAATGAAAGACGAAGGCCTAAACAATTTAATCCAGCTGTGGGTTAGTATGCAATGAATAATGTTGATAAAACTTTTCTGTTTCCCTTTTTTTCAACCTCGAACTGCCTGTCCTCGGTTCTAGTTGCAGGGACGTCACGCGGGTGCTCTACATTCTTAGCGCAAGTGACACGAGAGAGAGAGAGCGGGTGACAGACAGGGAGACAGACAGACAAACAGACAGGGAGAGAGAGAGAGAGACAGAGAGCATGGAACCTGTACAGTCCTAGGGCAACAAGAGAGCAGCGCGAGGAAAGTACGCTAGAAACGTGTCATGCAATGGAACTAATAATGCATAGAATAAAAATATGATAGTGGAACCGGCACTCTCGAAATAGTGCCCCAAGTCGTCTAGGCCTATCTGGAGTAATTCCCTCATACTGCATAACCATATCTCTCCTAAGGGAAAACGGTTGTCCACTGTCTTACTGGGAAGGAAGTAGCTACATACATATTATTGGTCCTGGTTGCAGGTCGGAATGGCATTATAGCCTCAGACAGACTTCTTTGACTAGCCAAAGATTCAAAGCATTCATTTCCTTGCCCCTGTGGACACAGTGTTACAGTGTTAGTTTTACTTGATGAGGAATGGGAGTGGTCATTAAATTAGGCTACTATTTAGTTTTATTTGCTTGTGCCCTGATTTAAAGAATGTCATAACATCAAAACATGGCTGTTTTGTTTCGAGGACATTGCAACAATATATCAGTATAGCAGTGTACTCGTCTGGCTACATTTCGGCAACAATGTAGTGTACAATCAGTGAGTGTTTTGAATGACCCTGCATGCTGAAAAAGGTTATGATGTTGTCCTACAACAAGACATAACTTGAAAGATGGAAAAATAACCTGACATGTTTGATACAAAGCAGACTTTAGCAGGTTTATAACAGTGCAGCGGTCAGCATTGGGGACAGTTTCCTGAGCCTTGCACACCTGTTTCCCAGGATGCAGTTGTTATCTCTGGCGGAGTCAGGTTTCAGATTTATAGGAAAATTGTATTCACCTTTCAAAAGTCCGCTGATGAGAACATTTTTTTTTTTTTTTGCGACCCACAATCTCTTCCGTGACATTTGGACACGATTGCAACACATGACGTAGCCTAATTGTATTCTCCCTCAGAACTGAGTAGCCAATGAAATTAGAATGATAATCCACTGGAGAGCCGCCGCCTGATGTAATAGGACTACGTGTTATCTTCGAATTCATTACAGAGAAAAGGTATCCATCCAACCTTTTTATGAGAGTAAATCACGTCGCATAAAAAAAAAAAAGTCATGACAGGCCTGATGGAAACGTCAAATTTGTCGGTAAACTTTCCAAATGTCAACTAAACAAATAGGCTATGCAAGGTGGGATCTTTTTGTGTTGGTAAAATGTATTATGCGAGAAATGGCTCTGGAAATGCTTTTGTGCGCAAATATTGATATAATAACCGTTATATCAATTTGGAGTCACCAAATGAGATGTTATTTAGTCCTCCCACTACGACTCGGGAAAGCATGCAGTTTATTAGGCTACAGATGGAAAAAACAGGTTGGTGAAAGTGCAAGGTGGCAAAGCAACATTTTTTATTTTATTTTTTATTTTACCTTTATTTAACTAGGCAAGTCAGTTAAGAACATTCTTATTTCAATGACAGCCTAGGAACAGTGGGTTAACTGCCTGTTCAGGGGCAGAACGACAGATTTGTACCTTGTCAGCTCGGGGGTTTGAACTTGCAACCTTCCGGTTACTAGTCCAATAACAACATTCACCTTTCCAATAAACATTGAAGGGTCTTATTCTGGTGACATGATGATCAATGCTTGGCTGCAGTTTGACAAATAATCATAATCTCGCTCTTTTGTCCTTAATAATCTCATCATGTAGGCTATACCTGCGCTGTAGGCCTTGTACGCAGTCTGTCGGTCAGAGCGAATGTGCACGTGCTAATACCGGAGTGGGCACATTAGCTAAATGAAGCTTTTTTTTTGTGACAAAACCATTAGTAGAGTTGAAAATGCGTCGGAAATTCTTTTCATTTGTATTTTGATTAGGTACATGGGAATTTAACCCTCTATGGCATGACTTTTTTTGTTGTTGGGGAAAATGATATGCTAGGAGGGTACTGAAACACTATGGTTTTCTATAACATATATAAGTGGAATAAGGAAAACAAGCAATATATGCATTAGAAAAAGTTTTTTATTTTGACAAACATCAACCACAAATGGTTCCAACCAATCACAATTAGAAGCTTTAAAGTCAAAACATCAAACAATCAAATGAACAAACCACTACCAATTACAACTAACACCTCATGTATAAATGTTTCTCACATTTCATATGAGCATATAAACCAACATCCAAATGTCTGCGTGTGTTTGTGTGTGTGGAGGGGTTAGCCTGTGTGCGCGGGTATATGTGCAAGTGTGTTTCAGTGTGTCTGAATGTGTGTTTGCTTGGGTGATTGTTTGAATCAATGTTTCTCTTTTTGACAAAGCATACTTTGATTTCCTATTCTGTGTGGAACCTCAGGAAGCAGTTGCTGGTGGATGTGAAACAGAGGTGGACATCACATTTCCAGGCACTTGGCTTTTGGTGTACATGTGCACCCTGGTACCTTGCATCTCCCCTTTCTTTCAGCCATAATCATCCAGTAGACTGTGGCATCCAAGCACACATCAGGGACTAGAATTGGAGCAGCAGGTCCTGTTCTCCTCTTTCTCATGCCAGTGCTTTCACAATCTCTTCGGTAGAGCCGCCAGGTGGTCACAATGATCATATCCAAGAAGTGGAACACCAGCCGGTGGTACCACTTCTTTGATCTGATTTTGTTCCGGTACAGTGCAATCAGTGAGTCAAGCAGCTCCACCCCACCCATATTCTTGTTGTATTCTTTCACCACAGCAGGGCAGGGGACTTTGGTGATCATCTTTTGAAGACAACGTTGCCACTTGCTCCCACATCTGCTAGCTCAGGGTTGTACAACTCTCTCTCACACACACACACACACACACACACACACACACACACACACACACACACACGTTACTTTGCTGACTGACCCCTAACTGACCCCTGACCTCCTAACTGTCTCTCAAACCTGATTCGGCGATCCACTCTTCCTGACTCTCCTCAAGCTCTGTCCTCACTGTCAGAGGGAATGACCCTAACTACTTGATCATGTTCCTTCCACCCATAAAATGTTCTTGTGTCCATTTCCTGTAAGTATCAGTAGATATTAAAGTAAATACATTGACTATTGACTATGGTCATAATTATGCTTTCAAGCACATCTCCACACTTTAGCATGATATTGCCAGAACAAAAGTGGTCTAACTGCACATTGTTGCCCTGTGGCAACGAACCAAAAAACAGAGTTTTAGTATATAAATAAAAACGAAATAAGTCTTTAAACAATCAAACATACTTCTATACATACTCATGCACATGTATATATTTTTTTATATAAAGTAATTTCAATTTAAACATGTTAAAATGGATTTTATCTTACCAATTGGTGGCTCTGTGTCCCATGCGGCTTTGCTTCCTGAAAGGACTGCTCCACCCCCAGACAAAAGGCCACACCCACTTCAGCCCCTTATTTCATTGGACACAGACATGTCAGGTGATATTATATATATATATATATATATATATATATATATATATATATTCTTTTTTTAATAAAGGGGTAGTTTGTTACCCGAGGGCGACACCATGCCATTGAGGGTGAACTGCAAAATGTATTTTATGTGCACTAGAAAGGATTTTATTGTAACGACGTTCTTCGTTTGTCGAAAGAGAGTTGGACCGAAATGCAGCGTGTTGGTTACTCATGTTTATTAGTGAAACAAATAACGAAAACTATACATGAAATAACTAATAAATACAAAACAACAAAACGGAACGTGAAACCTATTACAGCCTGACTGGTGAACACTAACACAGAGACAGGAACAATCACCCACGAAATACCAAGCGAAACCCAGGCTACCTAAATACGGTTCCCAATCAGAGACAACGAGAATCACCTGACTCTGATTGAGAACCGCCTCAGGCAGCCAAACCTATGTAACACACACCCCTAATCAGCTACAATCCCAATAACCAAAAAACCCCACTAAGAATACAACAAACAATAAACCCATGTCACACCCTGGCCTGACCAACTAATTAACTAAAACACAAAATACTAAGACCAAGGCGTGAACCCCCCCCCAAGGTGCGGACTCCCGAACGCACCTCAAAACCATAGGGAGGGTCCGGGTGGGCGTCTGTCCATGGTGGCGGTTCCGGCTCGGGACGTGGACCCCACTTCATAAATGTCATTGTTCCTCCCCTTCGCGTACTGGGATGATCCACCCTCGCCGCCGACCATGGCCGAATAGTCCTCACCCAGAAACCTACTGAACAGAGGAGCAGCTCGTGACTGAGGGGCAGCTCGGGACTGAGGAGCAGCTCGGGGCTGAGGGACAGCTCGGGACTGAGGGGCAGCTCGGGACTGAGGGGCAGCCCAGCACTGAGAGGCAGCCCAGCACTGAGAGGCAGCCCAGTACTGAGAAGAAGCCCAGTACTGAGATGAAGCCCAGCCAGGCAGTTGAATCCGGCAGATCCTGGCTGACTGGCGGATCCTGGCTGACTGGCGGATCCTGACTGACTGGCAGATCCTGGCTGACTGACGGATCCTGGCCGACTGGCGGATCCTGGCTGACTAGCAGATCTGGCGGATCCTGGCTGACTAGCAGATCTGGCAGATCCTGGATGACTGGCGGATCCTGGCGGACTGGCAGATCCTGGCCGACTGGCGGATCCTGGCTGACTAGCAGATCTGGCAGATCCTGGCTGACTGGCGGATCCTGGCTGACTGGCGGATCTGGAAGAGTCTGGTTGACTGGCAGATCTGGAAGAGTCTGGCTGACTGGCAGATCTGGAAGAGTCTGGCTGACTGGCAGATCTGGAAGAGTCTGGCTGACTGGCAGATCTGGAAGAGTCTGGCTGACTGGCAGATCTGGAAGAGTCTGGCTGACTGGCAGATCTGGAAGAGTCTGGCTGACTGGCAGATCTGGAAGAGTCTGGCTGAATGGCAGATCTGGAAGAGTCTGGCTGACTGGCAGATCTGGAAGAGTCTGGCTGACTGGCGGATCTGGAAGAGTCTGGCTGACTGGCGGATCTGGAAGAGTCTGGCTGACTGGCGGATCTGGAAGAGTCTGGCTGACTGGCAGATCTGGAAGTCTGGCTGACTGGCGGATCTGGAAGAGTCTGGCTGACTGGCGGATCTGGAAGAGTCTGGCTGACTGGCGGATCTGGAAGAGTCTGGCTGTCTGGCGGATCTGGAAGAGTCTGGCTGTCTGGCGGATCTGGAAGAGTCTGGCTGTCTGGCGGATCTGGAAGAGTCTGGTTGACTGGCAGATCTGGAAGAGTCTGGCTGACTGACAGATCTAGAAGGGTCTGGTTGACTGGCAGATCTCGAAGAGTCTGGCTGAATAACAGATCTGGAAGAGTCTGGCTGACTGGCAGATCTGGAAGAGTCTGGCTGACTGGCAGATCTGGAAGAGTCTGGCTGACTGGCAGATCCTGGCAGACTGACGGCTCTGGCTGCTTCATGCTGACTGACGGCTCTGGCTGCTCCATGCTGACTGACGGCTCTGGCTGCTCCATGCAGACTGGCAGCTCCTTGCAGACTGGCAGCTCTAGCTGCTCCATGCAGACTGGCAGCTCTGGCTGCTCCATGCAGACTGACAGCTCTGGCTGCTGCAAGCAGACTGACAGCTCTGGCTGCTCCATGCAGACTGGCAGCTCTAGCTGCTCCATGCAGGCAGGAGGCTCCGGCAGCACTGTAAAGGAGGAAGGCTCTAGAAACGCTGAACAGGTGGGAGACTCCGACAGCGCAGGAGAGGGAGAACGCGCTGGCTGCGCTGAACAGGCGAGGCGCACTGAAGGCCTGATGCGTGGTGCTGGCACTGGTGGTATTGGGCCGAGGACACGCACAGGAAGCCTAGTGCGGGGAGCTGCTACCGGAGGGCTGGGGTGTGGAGGTGGTACTGGATAGACCGGACCGTGCAGGCGCACTGGAGCTCTTGAGCACCGAGCCTGCCCAACCTTACCTGGTTGAATACTCTCGGTTGCCCTGCCAGTGCTGTGAGGAGAAATATCCCGCACTGGGCTATGTAGGCGAACCGGAGACACCGAGCGCAAGGCTGGTGCCATGTAAGCCGGCCCAAGGAGACGCACTGGGGACCAGATGCGTAGAGCCGGCTTCATGGCATTTGGCTCGACGCTCAATCTAGCCCGGCCGATACGCGGAGCTGAAATATACCGCACCGGGCTATGCACCCGCACTGGGGACACCGTGCGCACCACTGCATAACACGGTGCCTGCCCGGTCTCTCTAGCCCCCCGATAAGCACAGGGAGTTTACGCAGGTCTCCTACCTGACGCAGCCATACTCCCTGATAGCCCCCCCCCAATAATTTTTTGGGGCTTCGCTCTGCGCCGCCGTGTCTTTTTTTCCGACTCCATTCTCCTATAGCCCTCTTCGCACTGCTCCAGCGAATCCCAGGCGGGCTCCGGCACTCTCTCTGGGTCGGCCGCCCACCTGTCTATTTCTTCCCATGTCGTAATATACATACAGTACTCCTCTCTGGGCTGCTCCTGTTTCCATCCACGTCGCCGTGCTGCCTCCTCATACCAGCGCCTCTCAGCTTTAGCCGCTTCTAGTTCCTCCTTGGGGCGGCGATATTCACCAGGCTGAGCCCAGGGTCCTTCTCCTTCCAGTTCCTGTTTACTCTTCACCTGCTGCACCTTTGGGCGGCTACACTCCCCTGGTTTAGCCCAGGGTCCTCTCCCGTCAAGGATTTCCTCCCATGTCCAGAAATCCTTAATACGCGGCTCCTCTTTGGGCTGCTCCTGCCTGTTGACACGCTGCTCGGTCCGTGTGTGGTGGGTGATTCTGTAACGACGTTCTTCGTTTGTCGAAAGAGAGTCGGACCGAAATGCAGCGTGTTGGTTACTCATGTTTATTAGTGAAACAAATAACGAAAACTATACATGAAATAACTAATAAATACAAAACAACAAAACGGAACGTGAAACCTATTACAGCCTGACTGGTGAACACTAACACAGAGACAGGAACAATCACCCACGAAATACCAAGCGAAACCCAGGCTACCTAAATACGGTTCCCAATCAGAGACAACGAGAATCACCTGACTCTGATTGAGAACCGCCTCAGGCAGCCAAACCTATGTAACACACACCCCTAATCAGCTACAATCCCAATAACCAAAAAACCCCACTAAGAATACAACAAACAATAAACCCATGTCACACCCTGGCCTGACCAACTAATTAACTAAAACACAAAATACTAAGACCAAGGCGTGACATTTATGCACAATTTTCAATTTGATGGAAACACATCTCTGATGAGGAAATGTGTGTTTTATGCAGATTTTAGAATATTAACTGTTGCAATTGGATGGAAACCTAGCTACTAACCATGTTTCCATCCACTGTTGTTATGCGAGTAAAGTCATACCATAAGAAAACATTTATATTGACAGCTGTGATTTTCTCAATGTTGACAGATCATTTTTCATTTGAAAATGGTGGTGGAAAAGCCTTTATGCAATATTTTGATATGATAACCATCATATTCAATGTAAACTTGAAGTCACGCGATGATATGGTGTCTGGTCCTCCCACTATGACTTGAGAAACCATGCAGTTTATTAGGCTACAGATTAAATAAGTTATTATGCACTTCACAGGGTGTTGAAAGTGCACAGTGATTTTGATACTTTTCTATAAATATCGAGGGTCTTATTCTGGTGACATGATGATTGAGGCTTGACTGCCATTTGACAAATACAAATATTCTCGCTCTTATCCATAATCATCTCATCATGTAGACTCGCCTACCCGCACAACCAATCTGCGAGCTGTCGGCTAAAGCTCATGCGCCAAGACCACAGTAGCCACATTTGCTATTTAACTCAACAGCCTTTGTGACGAACTCTCAGTGGAGTTGAAAATGCAATGGAAACACATTGAACTTTCAATTTGTTTTCGGTACATGAAAACGTAAGTGAAAAAGTACATGTTGCGTGCACTATGTCATCACGGACTGATTTTCTTCCCGCATCAAGTCTTGTTTGGTTGGAACACGTCAATGGTGTTCTTTATGTGGAATTTAGAATATTCACATTCAAATCTGTCGCCAATTGAATGGAAACCAAGCTTGTGACTCAATGCGATAGATTTGTATGGCTTTGTGAGAATGACACTTGACAGGCACATTTACTAGTCTTTTTGTAAGTTAATTTTTTTACAAGAGTAGGGGATGTTATTGTTGTTGTGTCAGTTGAATTAAAGTCTGACATGAATTGAAATATTATGGTCATAATAGTCTAAAACTAAAGTACAGTACCAGTCAGAAGTTTGGACACACCTACTCATTCAAGGGTTTTTCTTCATTTTTACTACTTTCTACATTGTTGAATAATAGTGAGGACATCAAAACTATGAAATAACACGTGATGGTGCTTTGCTTGTTACACTGTCTATGATTTATTTAGAATTCAAGGCACACTTAACCAGCATTGCTACCACAGCATTCTGCAGCGATACGCCATCCCATCTGGTTTGCGCTTTGAAAAAAAAAAAAGATTTCACCTTTATTTAACCACGTAGGCTAGTTGAGAACAAGTTCTCATTTACAACTTCGACCTGGCCAAGATAAAGCAAAGCAGTGCGACACAAACAACAACACAGAGTTACACATGGAATAAACAAACATACAATCAATAATACAATAGAAAAAAGTCTATATATAGTGTGTGCAAATGAGGTAGGATAAGGGAGGTAAAGGCAATGAATGGGCTATAGTGGTGAAATTATTACCATGTAGCAATTAAATACTGGAGTGATAGATGTGCAGAAGATGAGGGCAAGTAGAGATACTGGGGTGCAAAGGAGCAAATTAAATGGGGATGAGATAGTTGGATGGGCTATTTACAGATGGGCTATGTACAGGTGCAGTTATCTGTGAGCTGCTCTGACAGCTGGTGCTTAAAGTTAGTAGGGAGATATGAGTCTTCAGCTTCAGTGATTTTTGCAGTTTGTTCCAGTCTTTGGCAGCAGAGAACTGGAAGGAAAGGCAGCCAAATGAGGAATTGGCATTGGGGGTGACCAGTGAAATATAACCTCCTGGAGCCCTACGGGTGGGTGCTGCGGGTGGGTGCTGCGGGTGGGTGCTGCTATGGTGAGCTGAGATAAGGCGGGGCTTTACCTAGCAAAGACTTATCGATGACCTGGAGTGGGTTTGGCGACAAGTATGAAGCGAGGGCCAGCTAACGAGAGCATACAGGTCGCAGTGGTGGGTAGTATATGGGGCTTTGGTGACAAAACAGATGGCACTGTGATAGACAGCATCCAATTTGCCGAGTAGAGTATTGGAGGCTATTTTGTAAATGACATCGCCGAGGTCAAGGATCTGTAGGATAGTCAGTTTTTTGAGGGTATGTTTGGAACATGAGTGAAGGAGGCTTTGTTTTGAAATAGGAAGCCGCTTTCTAGATTTAATTTTGGATTGGAGATGCTTAATGTGAGTCTGGAAGGAGAGATTAGTCTAACTAAACACCTAGGTATTTGTAGTTGTCCACATATTCTAAGTCAGAACCGTCCAGAGTAGTGATGCTGGACGGGCGAGCAGGTGTGGGCAGCAATCGGTTGAAGAGCATAGTTAACACAGTATCCAAAGAAGGGCCAGAAGTATACAGAATGGTGTCGTCTGCATAGAGGTGGATCAGAGAATCACCAGCAGGAAGAGCGACATCATTGATGTATACAGAGAAGAGAGTCGGCACGAGAATTGAACCTTGTGGCACCCCCATAGAGACTGCCAGAGGTTTGGACAACAGGCCCTCCGATTTGACACACTGAACTCTGTCTGAGAAGTAGTTGGTGAACCAGGCGAGGCAGTCGTTTGAGAAACCAAGGCTGTTGAGTCTGCCAATAAGAATGTGGTGATTGACAGTCGAAAGCCTTGGCCAGGTCGATGAATAAAGCCGCACAGTATTGTCTCTTAATGATGGCGGTTATGATATCGTTTAGGACCTTGAGCGTGGCTGTAGTGCACCCATGACCAGCTCGGAAACCAGATTTCATAGCGGAGAAGGTATGGTGGGATTCGAAATGGTCGGTGATCTGTTTGTTAACTTGGCTTTCGAAGACCTTAGAAATGCAGGGTAGGATGGATATAGGTCTGTAGCAGTTTGGGTCTAGAGTGTCTCCCCTTTTGAAGAGATGGATGACCGTGGCTGCTTTCCAATGTTTGGGGATCTCAGACGATGCGAAAGAGAGGTTGAACAGGCAAGTAATAGGGGTTGCAACAATTTTGGCGGCTAATTTTAGAAAGAGAACATAAGCTCTTGGATTTGGGTGATGGAGAAATGGGGGAGGCATGGGCAAGTTGCTGTGGGAGGTGCAGGGCTGTTGACTGGGGTGTGGGTATCCAGGTGGAAAGCATGGCCAGCCGTAGAAAAATGCTTATTGAAATTCTCAATTATTGTGGATTTATCGGTGGTGACAGTGTTTCCTAGCCTCAGTGCAGTGGGCAGCTGGGAGGAGGTGCTCTTATTCTCCATGGACTTCACAGTGTCCCAGAACTTTTTGGAGTTTGTGCTACAGGATGCAAATGTATGTTTGAAAAAGCTAGCCTTTCCTTTCCTAACTGCCTGTGTATATTGGTTCCTAACTTCTCTGAAAAGTTGCATATTGAGGTGGCTATTCGATGCTAATGCAGTACGCCACAGGATGTTTTTGTGCTGGTCGAGGGCAGTCAGGTCTGGAGTGAACCAAGGGCTATATCTGTTCCTGTTTCAAAATATTTTGAATGGGGCATGCATATTTAAGATGGTGAGAAAAGCACTTTTAAAGAATAACCAGGCATCCTCTACTGACGGAATGAGGTCAATATCCTCCCAGGATACCCGGGCCAGGTCGTTTAGACAGGCCTGCTTGCTGAAGTTTTTTAGGGAGCGTTTGACATTGATGAGGGGTGGTTGTTTGACCGCAGACCCATTACGGACGCAGACAGTGAGGCAGTGATCGCTGAGATCCTGGTTGAAAACAGCAGAGGTGTATTTGGATTGCAGGTTGTTTAAGATGATATCTATGAGGGTTCCCATGTTTATGGATTTGAGGTTGTACCTGGTAGGTTCATTGATCATTTGTGTGAGATTGAGAGCATCAAGCTTAGATTGAAGGATGGCCGGGGTGTTAAGCATGTCCCAGTTTAGGTCACCTATTTGCAATAGCTCTGAAGATTGATGGGGGCAATCAATTCACATATGGTGTCCAGGGCACAGCTGGGGGCAGAAGGTGGTCTATAGCAAGTGGCAATGGTGAAGACTTGTTTTTGGAAAGGTGGATTTTTAAAAGTAGAAGCTCATTGTTTGGGCACAGACCTGGATAGTATGACAGAACCCTGCAGGCTATTTCTGCTGTAGATTGCAACTCCACCTCTTTTGGCAGTTCTATCTTGTCTGAAAATGTTATAGTTAGTGGTGGAAATTTCAGGGTTTTTGGTGGTCTTCCTAAGCCAGGATTCAGACACGGCTAGGACATCCGGGTTGGCAGAGTGTGCTAAAGCAGTGAATAAAGCAAACTTAAGGAGGAGGCTTTTAATGTTAACATGCATGAACCCAAGGCTTTTACGGTTACAGAAGTCAACAAATGAGAGCGCCTGGGGAATGGGAGTGGAGCTAGGCACTGCAGGGCCTGGATTAACCTCTACATCACCAGAGGAACAGAGGAGTAGGATAAGGGTACGGCTAAAGACAATAAGAACTGGTCGTCTAGTACTTTTGGAACAGTGAGTAAAAGGAGCAGGTTTGTGGGCACGGTAGAATAGGTTCAAGGCATAATATACAGACAAAGATATGGCAGGATGTGAATACAGTGGAGTTAAATCTATGCATTTAGTGACGATGAGAGACATGAGGTCACCCCATGTGTGGGAGGTGGAACTAAAGGGTTAACTAAGGCAGATTGAGCAGAGCTAGAGGCTGAGCAGGGCTTGAGGCTCTACAGTGAAATAAAGCAATAATCCCTAACCAAAACAGCAATGGACAAGGCATATTGACATTAGGGAGAGGCATGCATAGCCGAGTGATCATAAGGGTCCAGTGAGTAGTTACACGGCGATTCAGACAGCTAGCAGGCCGGGGCTAGCAAGCTAGCAGAAGGGCCTGAGTGGGACATCGTGACGGAAGATGTCTGTTGTAGTCCCTCGTGCAGTTACGTCGGCCGACCAGTCGTGATGGATCAGCAGGGCTCCGTGTAGCAAAAGGTTCCAATTGGCAAAATAGGTATAGTGGCCCAAGAAATTGGCCAATGGGCCGCTTCAGCTAACAGTCCGATATGCTCTAGACAGCTAGCAGGCCGCGGCTAGCAAGCTAACAGATGGGCATTCTCGCGACGATGGAGGAAAAGTTAGAAAAAAACCCTTGGGCAGATTACGTCGGTAGTCCAGTTGTGATGGATCGGCGTGGCTCCGTATCGGCAGTTAAATAGGTCCAGGCCAAATGGCAAAATAGGTATTGTAGTCCAAGAAGTGGCTGATGGACCTCTTCAACTAGCCGGGAGATGGGACTAGAATAGACTAGCTCCAGGGAAATTGGTGCTTGCCTCGGGACAGAGACGTTAGCCAGGAGTGGCCACTCGGGTAGCAGCTAGCTAGCTGAGATGATCCAGGTGAAAAGTTTCAGAGCTTGCGATAGGAATCCGGAGATATGGAGAAAAATAAGTCCGATATACTCTGGTTTGAATCGCGCTCTGCGGACTGGCAAGAGTTGTCCGGGCTAAAGGTTAGCCGATGACCGCTAGCAGTGGCTAGCTGACTACTGTCTAGTAGCTAGTTAGCTGGCTATCTCACGTTTGGGGTTCCGGTTCTAAAGTAAAGAATATCGCAGATCCATACCAGATTGGGTGTGAGGCGGATTGCAGGAGAGTATGTTGAAGTTGAGATTAAGAGAAATATAACAAAAAAAAGTTATGCGAAGAAAAAAGATATATGAAGATATATACACAGAACACAACAAGACGAAGACAAAGACGTCTGACTGATTACGCCATCTTGGAAATCCAAATCCATTTTAAGGATCAACATTGTAGCAACATACCATGATCCACAGCTGATGCTGTTGGAGCTCCAAAAATGCAGAGCTTCACAAAAGAAAGCCACTGGTGGAAAAGCCTGTTGCAATGTTTTATATTCATGAATTCACACAGTGGCTCATACAGTACATGACCGAACAGAGATTTTATTTGATTGGGAAAGGGGGATACCTAGTCAGTTGCTCAACTGAATGCATTCGACCAAAATGTGTCTTCCACATTTAACCCAACCCCTCTGAATCAGAGATATGCAGGGGGCTGTTGTTGCACCCAGGGAGCAGTTGTTGTTTGGGGACAATTGCCTTGCTCAAGGGCGAAATGGCAGATTTTTCCACCTTGCTGGCTCAGGGATTTGAACCAGCAACCTTTCAGTTACTGGCCCAACGCTTTTAACCACCAGGCGACCTGCCTTTTACCATCATTGTTTTTTGACTCCAAATGAATGATGAATAAAATAAATCAATTGAAATATTGGTTTTTCTGTACGACTTTACATCTCTTGGCTTATCACACTTAAACTTTACACACTGTTACCACTAAATGTCTTTCAAAGACGTTTTGTTATAGTACCCCCTCCCTTTGTCTATCTGTAGGAGTCAAATTAGCGATTTCATTTTTTTTGACCCGAACGTGTTTTATCGGCCTATGTGAAACAATGAGGACAAGGAAGGCCTTTGTGGTGGCTGCAAAGCATTTTTAGCTCATGTGAATGGTGCCTCACATTCCACAGCAGCAGGCCCTAGCTGAATGGCACCAGTAACTCCCTCTGCTGTTTTCATTGCTGATTACTCTGTTGGGCTTTTTGATCAACACACGCACACACACACACACACGCACGCACACACACACACAGGAGTCATACACGTCTTAATATATCTTATATCATGTCATTATGGAAGATCCATAGAACCCCATTTGGAGACGCTGGTTATGCATCTTCATTTCCTGTGTATCCAGTCTCTTTGTCCAGATAAAAGACACACAGTTGGTGTGTCTTTTGTTTCCTCCATTTTTGTCTACCATGGCGACACCTTTATGGGCTAGTCCGATGTGGTAAACACACCACACCTCTACTACAGTCTAGGATATAAAAGATACGTAATGTTGTTGCATAACCTGTATCCAGAGTAGAAAATACTTCCTATCGTCTTTTATCCATACACACAGTGTTGACTCATTTATTTGTGGCTCACTTGGTTTGGGTAAAACAGCTACAACAGCTATTTGTTTTTATGAAATTAATTTACTGTAATGGAATCTCTACCTGATGGCTATCGACAGACAATCCCATAATTAGTTTATCGTCAGACTGATAGGAAGTGGTACCAGGCTGTGTTAAGTTTGTGGCCATGGCATTGATTTCAGCTGCACAGTGGGACTCCTCATGTGAAAGGGCAGTCTCTCTCTGCCAGCTCAGAAAGACTGTGGCTCCTGGATTAAATTATAAATGAGCCCCTCCATAGGAAACTCATTGCTTATGTCCTCAGTATAATCAAAAGGAATGTATTTGGCAAAAGACTGACTGCAGACCCTTTAAGGCACTGCTGTATCTTCTCTCATCATCACTCCGCGCACGCACACACACGCACAAGCACACGCATGCACGCACACAGGCACACACACACACACACACACACACACAGGCACACACACACAGGCACAGACACACACACGTGTGTTTTCTCCAAATTCTGAGCAAGGGGCAACAGCTGGGTGTGCAATCCCCATATTTGGGTCACACCTGTAACCCCATGGCTGGATCAATAAAATGCCATGCTTCGTAAGCATGGGCTGGATAGTAAGCTATCTAGCAAGATATCTGGCCAAATTAGACCCGAAGAAAATGATTTAGTCACCGGGGGATTAGGGGTTAGAGGAGAGGGGTTGGAATGAGGTTGGAGGGAGGCTGTGGCCAAGGGATTTAACGTGGCACATTTGAGACTGCATGGTTAGGTAGTGAAGAGGCTGTGCTGTTGTGATGGGGGCACAGTTAATGGCGTATTGGTAACACTTGATAAAACACATTCATGAATAAGCATTAAAAAAAAATCTACATTAGAAGCATTATATTTGTAAACATTGGAAGCATTATAAAAAAAAGTGTTACTGTTGTTTTTCAGGGATTGTTGTTGTGAGACTGATTTTGGAATGCTGCATCTGAGACTGAGTGAGGAGTTTCAATGGAAGGTTTGATTCCGAGACTGCCTGGTGTGTGTTAGATTTCTCTTCTTACACATATAAATGCTTCCTTTCCATTTAACACATCATGCCTATTATTGGCCATTCATCTCACATGAGAGAGCGAGAGAGAACGATTGAACACCATGTTGATTATGCATCTGTCCCACTCCTGGTGAGTCAACATCTTACCCCCACAGCAGATCACAAATACATTCTTAAAACACTACTTTGATTAATACTTACAGTAATTATTTGAATCCCCAGCGGTTGTGGTATGCTATAATAAAAAGAACATAAATCTAATAGATTTTTTGCCTGCTCTGTGAACCAATGGTGGCATTGTTGCTCTGATTGCTAAGGGATTAAAGAAGATAAATACGATTAGGGAGAAGTAGCCCTGAGCCACGTGGATGCAATCGGGGATTGGAAAGAGACTCCGTGTGTGTGTGTGTATGTGTGTGTGCACATGCGCGCGCGCGCTGGGGCTAGCTCATTGTCCAGCCCAGATGTCACTAGCAACTAGCTCACTGGTATTATTGATCCCCTTTTTATAGACCCACTGCTCAATAGAATAATGACATTATAAGCAGACAGTGTGTTGAATAGGACCGACATGATACAGTAAAAATGACTGTTGGTAAACGCTCGCTAATAGAATCATATTTTGTCTTTGATCAGTTACCTTCTTCCATTGCCTTTTTATTCAAATGACAAAGGTCATCAAATGAAATTGATTCAATTATAGGCCTTTCGCTTTTGAACATGACTTTTCCGTAAACAAAGAAAACCTTTTGGTAAAATGTACCAGTCGATCAAATGATAATCATTAAATCAATAATAAGCGGGACTTGAAGGAGGCCATTGCTCCTGTTTTGTCTACATTAGCAGGTAATATGTCCTCAATATATTTGTTTTACCCTTTGTGGTATCTCTCTATGCAGACACCGTTAAAAACAGGTAATCTATCATCCCGTCCGGTGGTGACTGTATTGACTGCATCAAACCAATGTAAAGAAGCTTGCTAAGCTAGCTACCTAGGCTACTTGAAGCTATTCTGTTGCGCTTTCCATCCTTGTCCACAACAGCTCCATTCAGATTAAACAACAGCCTACCTGATGGTTGCTCATTGTAGCCTACTCCTTCTCATTTAACTAACTTAATTCTGAAATTTTAACTCCATTTTGCATTGATTAGAGATCTCTCACGTTGGTTGCTACACATGGAGCCACTGACAGTGCCACTTTGATTTGCCAACAATAGCAACAAACACGTGAAACCTGTGTAGGTTTCGCAAGTAGTCAAACACTAACATCCGTTCGGATATTCGAATAACCGTGCCCATTCCTACCTAACACTACTAGTGCCCTAACACTATTCCCCCAACACTATGCCTTCCACTGGCCATGGCTCTGTGTCTGTCTCTGCTGTGTGACTGAGGCCGCGGCCTTCCTCACGACCTTGTTCATATTTGATGAGCCACGCGAGTCGCTAAGCCCCAGCGAGCTCTAAACACCCACTGTCAGGCCTGAAGAGAGGAGAGGTGGAGGGTGGGAAGGGTGCAGGGGTAAAGGGGAAGAGAGGTGGAGCGATTGGGGTGAAGGGGTGGAGAGATGACGACACTTACAAACTTAATCCAAACTCTGTGTTCTAAAGGGCAACAAAGTGGGGTGGGGGTTGGGGCAACGATTCTCAAAGGAGCCTCCTCTGTCCATGGCTTTGGCCTATATCGCATTCAAATCTCGAGAGGTGACTACAGTTTTTAATGACAACGCTGGTTTAAAAATACATACTACTGTTTTTCTGCCACGGAAGTGGTGCTTCGAATTCCTTTGAATCCCAGTCGGATACAGAGCTCTTATACTTGTAAACAAACAAGTCATTTAGCTGAGATTTATGTAGAGTGGGACAACTAGCTGGCATGTTATTTTTGCTGGTCCATGAAGTGAACAACAGGAGATGTGATCCTGCTGTGAGTGAGGCTGCTTGATGGTGGTTAGTGAATGTTCTTATTAGATGAGATTAGCACGGCAACGTAGGCTGGACAGGCTCACACAAAGACCACACCCAACAGTCACAGTCATACATACAAATAGCACAGCAGACCCATTGAAGCATATTTCAAGTGGCTATACGGAACTTTTGCCTCTGGGTTGCACTTGAGCCAAAAGGGGTCCCGTAAAATAGACTGAACTATTGTCAAGAAAATACCTAATTGGAATGAAAGGGGCATATATTTCCATACCCGTGAGCCAAAACATATATTGTTTACCCAAAACAAAGGATCTGTTTGGTCATCCCTAATATTTGTGGATGACAAATGTATTTCATTTATTTTATTTAACCTTTATTTAACTAGGCAAGTCAGTTAAGAACACATTCTTATTTACAATGGTGGCCTACCAAAAGGCAAAGGCTTCCTGTGGTGACGGGGGCCTGGGATTAACAATACAAATATAGGACAAAACACACATCACAACAAGAGACAACACAACACTACATGAAGAGAGACCTATGACAACAACATAGCAAGGCAGCAACACATGGCAACACAGCATGGTAGCAACACAACACAAAAACAACATGATAGCAACACAACATGGTAGTAGCACAAAACATGGTACAAACATTATTGGGCACAGACAACAGCACAAAGGTCAAGAAGGTAGAGACAGCAATACATCACACAAAGCAGCCACAAATGTCAGTAAGAGTGTCCATGATTGAGCCTTTGAATGAAGAGATTGAGATAAAACTGTCCAGTTTGTGTTTTGTTGCAGCTCGTTCCAGTCGCAAGCTGCAGCAAACTGAAAAGAGGAGCGACCCAGGGATGTGTGTGCTTTGGGGACCTTTAACAGAATGTGACTGGCAGAACGGGTGTTGTATGTGGAGGATGAGGACTGCAGTAGATATCTCAGATAGGGGGGAGTGAGGCCTAAGATGGTTTTATAAATAAGCATCAACCAGTGGGTCTTGCGACGGGTATACAGAAATGACCAGTTTACAGAGGAGTATAGAGTGCAGTGATGTGTCCTATAAGGAGCATTGATGGCAAATCTGATGGCGAATGGTAAAGAACATCTAGCTGCTCGAGAGCACCCTTACCTGCCGATCTATAAATTATGCCTCCAAAATCTAGCATGGGTAGGATGGTCATCTGAATCAGGGTTAGTTTGGCAGCTGTGGTGAAAGAGGAGCGATTATGATAGAGGAAACCAAGTCTAGATGTAACTTTAGCCTGCAGCTTTGATATGTGCTGAGAGAAGGACAGTGCACTGTCTAGCCATACTCCCAAGTACTTGTATGAGGTGACTACCTGTAATAACACCTGTGGTAAGAGGGGCATTATTCTTACCAAACCACATGACCTTTGCTTTGGAGGTGTTCAGAACAAGGTTAAGATTGGAGAAAGCTTGTTGGACACAAAAAATGCTTTGTTGTAAAGCATTTCACTTCTTGCGACGAGCAATCCCGTATCCGGGATCGTAATTATAGCCTCAAGCTCATTACCATAACGCAACGTTAACTATTCATGAAAATCGCAAATGAAATGAAATAAATATATTTGCTCTCAAGATTAGCCTTTTGTTAACAACACTGTCATCTCAGATTTTCAAAATATGCTTTTCAACCATAGCTACACAAGCATTTGTGTAAGAGTATTGATAGCTAGCATAGCATTAAGCCTAGCATTCAGCAGGCAACATTTTCACAAAAACAAGAAAAGCATTCAAATAAAATAATTTACCTTTGAAGAACTTCAGATGTTTTCAATGAGGAGACTCTCAGGTAGATCGCAAATGTTCAGTTTTTCCAAAAAGATTATTATTTTATCGCTCTGTTTTGTTCATCACGCTTGGATAGGGGAAAAAAATGAAAATTCATGTCATTACAACGCAAACATTTTTCCAAATTAACTCCATAATATCGACAGAAACATGGCAAACGTTGTTTAGAATCAATCCTCAAGGTGTTTTTCACATATCTATCGATGATAAATCATTCGTGGCAGTTGACTTTCTCCTCTGAAGAAATTGGAAACGCGCAGACAGCTGGAGATTATGCAATAATTTCGACGGATGACACCGGAGCGGACACCTGGTAAAAGTAGTCTCTTATGGTCAATCTTCCAATGATATGCCTACAAATACGTCACAATGCTGCAGACACCTTGGGGAAACGACAGAAAGTGCAGGCTAATTCCTGGCGAATTCACAGCCATATAAGGAGACATTGGAACACAGCGCATTCAAAATCTGGGCCATTTCCTGATTTTCTGACTTTATACACAGCACTCTTTGAGAAAGGTAATGAGCAAATCAGGCCAAAGACCCTTCAGAGACACCAATACTCCTTAGCAGGCCCACAAGAATGGAATTGTCTACCATATCAAAAGCTTTGGCCAAGTCAATAAAAATAGCAGCACAACATTGCTTAGAATCAAGGGCAATGGTGACACCATTGAGGACCTTTAAGGTTGCAAGTGACACATCCATAACCTGAGCGGAAACCAGATTGTATACCCAAGAGAATAGTATAGACAGAAAAGAAAGCCAGTCAGTTGATTATTGATATGTTTTTCCAACGCTTTTGATAAACAGGGCAAAATAGAAATAGGCCTATAACAGTTAGGATCAGCTTGATCTCCCCATTTAAATAAAGGACGAACCGTGGCTGCCTTCCAAGCAATGGGAACCTCCCCAGAAAGTAGAGACAGGCTTGGCGATGATATGGGGCAGCAACCTTAAAGAAGAAAGGGTCTAAACCATCTGACCCAGATGGGTTTTTGGGGTCAAGTTTAAGGAGCTCCTTTAGCACCTCGGACTCAGTGACTGCCTGCAGGGAGAAACTTTAAAGAATAACTCGAAAACAAAATAGAACAGAAGTTATGTTTCTGCTTTCCACTTAACTTGAATTCTATGATGATCTAGTTTCTAGATAAAGATACTGAGTAGATGTGGGCTTTGAGAGTGGAACAGGATGGATGTAGGCCTAGTTATTGTGCTCTTTGAAGCCTAGTGATGTTAGATGTCTGAATGACTTAGGGAAACAAGCTGGAAATGTCTCTGGGCTACAGCTAATCATTCACCACAGAGGAACTGATCGTTAGCCACTGATGTCAACCTAACCTTGCCATGATGGAGGGGGATATTTCTGTTCCTATTTGTATGGGTGTGTATTGGGTTGTGTGTGTGTACATGCATGTGTGTGTGTGTGCATTCGTGCTTGCGTGTGTGTGTGTGTGTGAGGGGCCTCCCCCAGTAGCCAGGCCCAGCTGTTGTTAAACACACTACTTCACTAGAATTGTGTGAGTGTGTGCCTACGTGCGTACATATGTCCAAGTAGTACAGAACAGTAGTTCTGCTTTTACTTACTGTAATAAAGTGCTTTCATTATAGTATCCCCCCCCGAAAAAAAACAAAAACTGAAATGTTCGTTGTGGTTGTGTTCTCTCTTAGTTAGCATCTCTCTCACAAAGCTACTCATGTGGAAAGCCAGACGGAGGGAGGGATAGTCTAGGATGGTTATTTGATTTCTCTGTTTCTGTCAGTAGCTGTGTCTGCGTTCTCAGAATGAGGGAGAGAGATGGAGACAGAGAAAGGGAGAAGGAGGGAGAGGGAGAGAGAGAGAATCCATATTTATGTTTATTTAGGTTGTACTTTAACCTTTTCTACATCGTTACAACACTGTATATAGACATAATATGACATTTGAACATATGTTTCCCATGCCAATAAAGCCCCTTAAATTGAAATTCAGAGAGAGAGAGAGAGAGAGAGAGGGAGGGAGAGAGAGAGAGCTGTTGAAAAGGGAGACAGCGGCAGACTGGTTTTGAGGTCACTGAGGATGGGGGTGAGGATGATGACTGCCAGGGGCTAATGAACTTGCCCCATAGCCACGTGTAGAGCTGAATGTAAAGCTGGACAGAGGTAGCTACCACATTATCCACTGACTATGCTGGCCTCTCTCCACTACATGAGCCAAGGCAATGAAACATCACTGCTTCCTGAGTGGCATTTCTCTCTTCCACCCACCCCTCATCCTCTCTCTTTGCCTCCCCCCATCCTCTCTCTGCTGAAAGGCTCCACTATTGTCCCAAACTAGGCTTTTTTTTTTTTTTTTTAACTAGGCAAGTCCATTAAGAACAAATTCTTATTTACAATGACAGCCTACTGGGGAACAGTGGGTTAACTCTTGTTCAGGGGCAGAACAACAGATTTTTACCTTGTCAGCTCGGGGATTCAATCCAGCAACCTTACAGTTACTGGACCAATGCTCTAGCCACTAGGCTACCTGCCGCCCCTGCTGCTACTTGCCGCACTCGGCTTAATCTGAGTCTGGGAACCCGACCCTCTATGTTTTCCACCTTCCTCTAGTCCAGATTCTGTCTTCTACCTTCTGTCTTCGATGGGCTACTGCTGCCAGCGACCAGTGTTTTCCGCTGGGATTGCACGTTTCCCAGCTGCTGCCTCTGTACCTCTCGCCCTGTGGCTTGGTGATGTAGTAGAGGTTCAGAGAGGGGAAACCAACGTCAGAGAGCTCTTAGCAATGACCCCCGACCCCCCCACTCGCCCCTCCTCATTGGTCCATTGGTGTTTTTTAAAGACCTAGATCTCCTTGCACTCCCCCCGTACACTCCCCTACCCCGCTGACCTCGGTGTCCTATTCCCACATTATATCCAGATGTGTGTGTGTATGTGTGTGTGTGTCCTGTATATGTATGTGTGTGTGAGGGAGGGAGGGAGGGAGGGAGGGGCCCCCAGTAGCCAGGCCCAGACTCAGATTATCTGAAGCTGCTGTTAAACACACTCATTCACTAGACTTCTCTGTTTACCCTACTACTGAGAGAAAGGAAGTCAGATTTCATCATGATGAACTGACTACCATGCCCTCTTACAACTCTTTCAATTTACATGTATTTCCATATAAATAAACATTTTACATTTTCCAGGGTCGAGCAGGAACCTGCCAGTAAGCATTTCACTGGACGTTGTATACCATGTGTATCCTGTACATATGACTACTATTTTTTTTTTTAAAGCATGCTTCCTTCCTCCCTTCCTTGAAGCAATCACTTATCCGGCATGACAATAGGGGAATGGAACTCTTGCTGTCACAGAACACTGATAACTTCAAGGATGGTAGAAAGGGTACTTTAAGGGTACTTTAAGGGTACTTTTATTCAAACAGGGCCCTGGAGATATCTAACCTAGCTTCTCTTAGCGCTACTGGGTTATAACACTTTAGGAATCACAACAAACTCTTTTTCGTGGTCTCATTCTGTTTCCGTGATTCACTGTAACTCCACTAATTTCAAATCACATTTTATTTGTCACGTTCTTTGTAAACATCAGGTGTAGACTAACAGTGAGACCATTCCCAACAATGCAAAGAACAATAAAAACAATCAAATATATTTTATAAATAGAAGTATAATAGCACAAGGAATAAATACACAATGAGTAATGATAACTTGGCTATATACACGGGGTACGAGGTAATTGAGGTAGATATGTACATACATATAAATCAAATCAAATGTATTTGTCACATACACATGGTTAGCAGATGTTAATGCGAGTGTAGCAAAATGCTTGTGCTTCTAGTTCCGACAATGCAGTAATAACCAACAAGTAATCTAACCTAACAATACCCCAACTGCTACCTTATACACACAAGTGTAAAGGGATAAAGAATATGTACACAAAGATATATGAATGAGTGATGGTACAGAACGACATAGGCAAGATGCAGTAGATGGTATCGAGTACAGTATATACATATGAGATGAGTAATGTAGGGTATGTAAACAAAGTGGCATAGTTTAAAGTGGCTAGTGATACATGTATTACATAAAGATGCAGTAGATGATATAGACTACAGTATATACACATACCTATGAGATGAGTAATGTAGGGTATGTAAACATTATATTAAATAGCATTGTTTAAAGTGGCTAGTGATATATTTTACATCAATTCCCATCAATTCCCATTATTAAAGTGGCTGGAGTTGAGTCAGTGTGTTGGCAGCAGCCACTCAATGTTAGTGGTGGCTGTTTAACAGTCTGATGGCATTGTAACATTTCGCTACACTCGCATTAACATCTGCTAACCATGTGTATGTGACAAATAAAATTTGATTTGATTTGAGATAGAAGCTGTTTTTCAGTCTCTCGGTCCCTGCTTTGATGCACCTGTACTGACCTCGCCTTCTGGATGATAGCGGGGTGAACAGGCAGTGGCTCGGGTGGTTTTTGTCCTTGATGATCTTTATGGCCTTCCTGTGACATATAGGTAGTGATAAAGTGACTAGGCATTGGGAAAGATAATTAACAGTAGCAGCAGTGTATGTGATGAGTCAAAAGAGATTAGTGCAAAAAGGGTCACTGCAAATATTCTGGGTAGTTTATTGGTTAACTATTTAAGAAACTATTTAGCAGTCTTATAGCTTGGGGGTAGACACTCTTCATGGTCCTGTTGGTTCCAGACTTGGTGCATCGGTACCACTTGCCATGCGGTAGCAGAGAGAACACTATGACTTGATTGACTGGATTATTTGACAATTGTTAGGGCCTTCCTCTGACACCGCCTGGTATAGAGGTCCTGGATACCAGGGAGCCCGGCCCCAGTGACGTACTGGGCCATAAGCACTACCCTCTGCAGCACCTTGTGGTCAGATGACAAACAGTTGCCATACCAAGCGGTGATGCAGCCAGTCAAGATGCTCTCAATGGAGCAGCTGTAGAACTTTTTAAGGATCTGAGGGCCTATGCTGAATCTTTTGAGGGGGAAGAGTCTGTCGTGCCCTCTTCACGACTGTGTTGATGTGTGTGGACCATGATAGTTCCTTAATAATGTGGACGCCGAAGAAATTGAAGCTCTCGCCCTGTTCCACAAAAGCTCCATGGATGTGGATGGGGGGTGTGCTCGGCACTCTGATTCCTGTAGTCCACGATCAGCTCCTTTTGTCTTACTGACGTTGATAGAGAGGTTGTTGTCCTGGCACCACACTGCCGTCTCCTCGTAGTTGGTGATCAGGCCTACCACCGTTGTGTCTTCTGCGATATTAATGATAAGAATAGTTTGCATGCCCTGTCACATCCGATGAGTGTTGGAGTCGGTGTAGTATGACTCGATCTTGGTCCTGTATTGACACTTTGCCTTTTTGATGGTTTGTTGGAGGGCGTAGCAGGATTTCTTCTATGTGTCCGGATTAGTGTTGCGCTCATTGAAAGCGGCAGCTCTAGCCTTTAGCTCAGTGAGGATGTTGCCTGTAATCCATGGCTTCTGGTTGGGATATGTTCTATATCTCCGGTCACTGTGGGGACAACGTTGTCGATGCAGTTATTAATGAAGCCAGTGACTGATGTGGTAAACTCCTTAATGCTATCGGATGAATCCTGGAACATGTTCCAGTCTGTGCTAGCGAAACAGTCCTGTAGTTTAGCATCCACTTCATCAGACAACTTCCGTATTGAGCGGGTCACTGGTACTTCCTTACAGGTTTTTTCTTGTAAGCATGAATCAGGAGGATAGAGTTATGATCATATTTGCTAAAAGGGAGGGTGAGGGAGAGCTTGTGTGTGTCTTTGTGTGTACAGTAAAGGTGATCTAGAGTTTTTTTGCCTCTAATTGCACAGGTCACGTGCTGGGGAAATGAGGTAAAACAGATTTCAGTTTTCCTGCATTAAAGTCACCAGCCACTAGGAGCACCGCCTCTGGGTGAGGATTTTCTTGTTTGCTTACTGCCCTATGCGGCTCATTGAGTGCGCTCCCGGCCACGACAATTGGCCTAGCGTCGTCCGGGTTATGGAGGGTTTGGCCGGCAGGGATATCCTTGTCCTATCGCGCACTAGCGACTCCTGTGGCGGGCCGGGCACAGTGCACGCTGACATGGTCGCCAGGTGTACAGTGTTTCCTCCGACACATTGGTGCGGCTGGCTTCCGGGTTGGATGGGCATTGTGTCAAGAAGCAGTGCGGCTTGGTTGGGTTGTGTTTCGGAGGATGCATGGCTCTCGACCTTCGCCTCTCCCGAGTCCGTACAGGAGTTGCAGCGATGAGACAAGACTGTAACTACTACCAATTGGATACCACGAAATTGAGGAGGAAAAAGGGAGAAAAAAATATATATATTTCGATGAGAATTGTGGAAATTGTTTGGTCAGTTGTTTGGTCTCTAGCGTTGCTTCAAGTTTGACCTGTGTCACCATAGGAAAACCTTGCCATGCAAAAAAAACTACACTTGTTTTTGCTGAGCCCACATATGAATGGTAATCTAATAGACCTCGGAGAGTCAGAGCTCATTGTCAGAATATTATTGATTGGAGGTGACACACACACAGACCTTCTCGAATAACACTATCTTGCTCGGAATGATTGTTGTCATGGTATTCCCATAACAAAGTCAACGAGACAGAGGCTCTTTTGATCTTGAGGCTCTTGGCCGGGATAATCTAATCTCTGGCCACAGAACTCTATTTAAAGAGCAAACTAATCTCATTAGATTATACCCGGCCGACTACCACAAAATCACCAAGTTCATGCCCCATGGCCATGGGTGGAAAATTCTGTTCGCCGCCGTAACCGATGGAATATACAGGAGGGCTGTGTTCATTTGAGCATGACGCATAAAATGTTTAAAAACATTTAGTAACAGAAAACAAAAATGTCTGTTCCTTATTGGACAAGTCGAGGTAGTCCCCCCCTGGTTCAGTTTGTCTTGTCCTGTTTGGTGCCTAATGAACACGACCCTTGCTATTAAGGCAGAAAGGGAGTCAGTTTACAGGGGGCTGCAGGCAGGTGTCATTGGCCCAGATAATGCTAGCAGACAATTGTGAAGTGGACACTTGTGTTGTCTGCAGCCTGTTCCGTTGTGCTGCTATGTTACAGTGGTCCTTTGTCTCTGTGGATCTTTACAGTCAGTGTACCACCACTACCTTATACTGTATGTCTTCAACTGTCTTCAGCTGTGCCAATATGTTTTTCTCTCCTCTCCTCGGTGCTCGTCTATTCTGGTCTAAACCACCTCATTCTGTGCAGTGCAGGCATCACTGACATGAGTTCTATATAGGCTAGTGTATTGCTCTGTGCAGGGCGCTGTAGCACTGAGCTGCTGTGTGTGTTTGTGTTCCACTGTGCTGTTCCATGCTGCTGATTTACACAGAATACACACCCATACCTATGTCTGCTATTATATGCTGCTCTCTACAGTCATGACGCCCTTCTCTGCGCTTATAGACACATACGTGTACATAAGACAAACACACAGACATACAGATGTCGTATCTTCATTTGACCAGTTTCTCACAGCCGAAAAATAATCCTGCAGCAACAGGCAATGTGAATTATTGTGTGGATTATAAGAAATTGCCATTTTTGTAGGGGTTAATACATTTGTTGTTGGGGAAATCAAGTCTGACATTATATATATTTTATTTTGTATATATATATTTTTGTTGTATTCTACCCCCTTTTTTTCTCCCCAATTCATGATCTCCAATTGCGATCCAATTACAATCTTGTCTCATAGTTGCAACTCCCGAACGGGCTCGGGAGAGGCGAAGGTCGAGTCAATCGTCCTCCATACCGTGCTGTAGCGACAAGGAGTTGCCAAGTAAAGCTGCCCCGGCCAAACCCTCCCCTAACCCGGATGACGCAGGGCCGGTTGTGCACCGCCCTATGGGTCACGGCCGGTTGTGCAACGCCCTATGGGTCACGGCCGGTTGTGCACCGCCCTATGGGTCACGGCCGGTTGTGCACCGCCCTATGGGTCACGGCCGGTTGTGCACCGCCATATGGGTCACGGCCGGTTGTGCACCGCCATATGGGTCACGGCCGGTTGTGCACCGCCCTATGGGTCACGGCCGGTTGTGCACCGCCCTATGGGTCACGGCCGGTTGTGCACCGCCCTATGGGTCACGGCCGGTTGTGCACCGCCCTATGGGTCACGGCCGGTTGTGCACCGCCCTATGGGTCACGGCCGGTTGTGCACCGCCCTATGGGTCACGGCCGGTTGTGCACCGCCCTATGGGTCACGGCCGGTTGTGCACCGCCATATGGGTCACGGCCGGTTGTGCACCGCCCTATGGGTCACGGCCGGTTGTGCACCGCCCTATGGGTCACGGCCGGTTGTGCACCGCCCTATGGGTCACGGCCGGTTGTGCACCGCCATATGGGTCACGGCCGGTTGTGCACCGCCCTATGGGTCACGGCCAGTTGTGCACCGCCCTATGGGTCACGGCCGGTTGTGGAAATTGCAAACTTTAGAAACCTTTTTAAACCTTGCATAAACCTACACCCCTCAAACGCAAATATGGTCCTCGAAGCCAGTGCCATTGCGTCATTATTCCATTGTAATCAGGGATTGATTTAGACCTGGGACACCAGGTGGATGCAATTAATTTTCAGATACAACGGAAAACCAGAATTCTCCAGACCTCATAGGGTAATAGTTGAATACCCCTCACTACATGTTTGCATTTCCTGCAACAACTGGGGAATCAAATTAAGAGCGTATACCTGTGCCGGTCTTGTTGATGTTTCCATCAGTAATGCATCCTCACACAGCTACAGTATATACGAGAAACCATGCAAGACATCTAGCCTAAATGCTGCAAAAGCACACTCTCACACACACATATACACACAGACAAAGTGTGTTGTGTAAGGAAGGGCAGTAGCTCGGCCTGATGTGAAAATAACTACATGAGTAGTAATCCTTTGCTTATTTGTTGTGCAACAGGGCTGAGGGTTTAGCATCGCTTGCACAGCCCAGGTCTCTGTCGTCACGGCAACCTGGCGGGCCCGCCTGGCAGGTGAATCCCGCTGGAATCATTGAGCTCCGTCACTGACTGTCTTGAGTTCTCCAGAGACCTGTAGACATGCTGTAATCACCACTGTTTACAGTATGGTTATGTTCAGCTGTGTGAGTTCAGCTTAGCCATGCATATTAGACCGCGCAAACCCTCTGATGACATCATTGTCTATGCTACTTTACCTTACTCATCGTTTACCTCACATTAGTGTACTGTCGAAAACCAGTGCAGAAATCTCATTATCTCACCCCAGGTTAATATGCCCCACCGGGGCACTAACATTATGTTATAAGTGACTGGTACACTGTTAAAATTGAGTGTTTTGTAACACTAAAACTAGTAGCAAATAAGCTGCCACCATCGTTAAGGAGACAAAACCTTAACTTTCCTGTCACGGCTTTCATTGCGGGATGGAGGAGCGGACCAAAATGCAGCATGGTTGTTATTCATTTTATTTAAATAAAGAAACTATACACGATAAAATAACAAACGTGCAAAAAACAAAAACAGCCCTATCTGGTGCAAATCACAGAGACAGGAACAATCACCCACCAACACACAGTGCAACCCAGGCTACCTAAATATGGTTCCCAATCAGAGACAATGACTAACACCTGCCTCTGATTGAGAACCATATCAGGCCAGACATAGAAATAGACAAACAAGACATCCAACATAGAATGCCCACTCAGATCACACCCTGACCAACCAAAACATAGAAACATACAAAGTAAACTATGGTCAGGGTTAGACATCTCCTCGAGTTTTAAAACACATGGGTGTAAGGGGTTATGATACAGATTGAAGGTGTACTGAAACATTCATCCTGAGGTGTTCTGTAACATGGAATAGTGTGTCGTAACACCACTTGATCAAGAGTCGGGCAACACCTCGCAAGAGACTGAGAGTGCTAACCCGGAAAAGGTTGAGTACACTATTATGTCGTTTCGAGTCCTGTCTAATGCAGAGTTTGATCCCTTATCTTTTGGTGCCGTTTCCTCTCTCTTAAGCTCCTAAACACCGGTATGGTGTGTCGAATACTGTCTGGTGCAAAACAAGTTCCCTTCTTCTGGACTTTCCAAATACTGTAAATGGGAGTCCCTCCTCTTGTTGTATATTCCTTGCTCGTATATGGTGTGCTGATAATCGCCTCATTGGTCATTCCCAAAAGTCAAATATACAGTATTATGCTCAAACAAAGGGTAAAAGAAAATGTTGTTTTGTGAAAGTAGAAATGAATACGTTTGTCCAGGATAATAATTAATGAGCACAAAATGTATTTTTCAAGAAATGATTTTGAAGCTTCAAATGCTTTCTTTTCTTTGCAAATGTATTTGTTCTGTTACCTCATTTTACCTCTGCAGCTATAACTCACATAGCCCTAAATATTTTGATTGTAACATCATTTATAATCTCACAATGGGCTTGGCAACTGTAGCCTGTAATTAGTGTCATTGCCTACCCTAGGAAAGGTATTCAATTCCCACTGTCTTCTTTAAAATGTTATTTAAAGAATCAATATGTACGCTATAAACTATTGGCATTTCAAAATCATTGAAATGATTGTATGGTTGTATGAGATGCACAGTTTGCCAAAATCAGCTTTTTGTGTTTTGATGTTGCCTTTTACATGCACTGAAGCACCAACAATGGTTTTCACAAGACTCTTAAAAACATGAATATTTCTCTTTTTCAGAGTACTTCCATTCTGTTTTTTAGATACATTCTGTGTATTATAACACTTACATTGGGTTTACATTCAAACACCGCCCACAGATTTACAATCATGTTATCTCAAATCGACCCCTTGCCCATACGTCAGCGTTTCCCAAACTCGGTCCTGGGGACCCCAAGAGGTACACGTTTCGTTTTTTGCCCTATCACTTACGTAGCTGATTTCTTCAATGAACTATTCATCAAGCTAAGAATCCGCTGTGTAGTGCTAGAGCAAAACAACAGAAGGTGCTTCTGTTGGGGTCCACCACGACCCAAGTTTGGAAAATGCTGACATATGTCTAAGCAATGTAGTGAACGTTTCACCTAGCTTATCAAAGGGCGAGGTAGATTTAGAACCATATCAATCAAATTCTCTCTGATCGTCACTGTTAATTGTACCTTTAATTCTACAGGGAGTCCCATTGAGACCAAGGTCTTTTTCACAAGGGAGCCCAACATTTGACAATTTCACACATTTGACAAAATAGAAGAGAATTAAAAAAAAAATACATAGGACATAGGGTCTAGGGGTCGATTTTGGATTGGGCGACGGTATTTCAGAGGCACTGGTAGTCATTGTAGGAGATGATATGGCTGTAGTGTTCTCTGACGCTGGCAGCTTGTGGCTCCCGACTCAAGTCAATCCTGGTCATCAGTAACTAATTAACAGACCAGCCCAGGTTCCTCTCTCTCTCTCTCTCTCTCTCTCTCTCAGAGAAAGAACAAAGCAGAGTGGAGACCTCGAGGAACTTGAGGCAGACCAACGTACTGTGCTGGTCCTTCTGTGCTGGTCCTTGAGACCACCTGTGTCAGACATCACTACGTCCTTACTACTACTTGTTTTTAACCTCATGTATCTGAACTTTGACTTTTTAGCATTTCAAATGGAAGGGGACTTCAGACCATTTGAATGTATCTGTATTAACAAATCCCATGCAACATTTGGCTAGATGCAGTATGTAACTATGTCGAGTCATGATGCTATGCTAACACACAGCGACTGTGGCGTTATACTGTGTTGGCTTTGGGATGCAGAAAGAGACTCCTGTCTTCAACATGCATGTAGCATCCATAAGCTATAAACTGACAGAAAGAGGAAGCCTCTGAAATACTAATCCTATCAGATTCTCCCCCATAGGAGCTTTCTTGGCTAGGAGTGATTGGAGATTGGAGAGCATGTAGCATTTCCTTGGTGTGGTTTGAGCCTGCGGTTTACCCTCTCTCTGTATCTCTCTTTCAATCATTCACACAATATCTTTTGTTTTCTCTTTATCTTGCTTTCTCATACTCTTTATATCTCTATCTCTCTCTCAACCTTCCTTCCCTCTCCCTCCGCCATGCTCTTTTCAGAGGGAGCTTTCACTACTGCTTTCATTCTTAGTTTATACTTTCCACTTGGTGAGATAACAAGCAAGGCTGATGTTCACCAGCGGGAATCAGTCAGCCCTGTAAAGACATGACCCAGATGTCCATGGTTCTGCTATCAATCACATCATTAAGCTCATTGTAATGTCTCAGACGCAGTTTGAAGGAACTATTTTACATGTAGCTTCCTTGTAAACAGACCTGGTTTGAAATGCTATTTTAAATCATGTCAAATACTTTATCTGAGCTTGATTGATCTTGCCTGGCTCAATAAACCAATATAATAGTTCCAAAACACCAAACCTTGCCATTCTGGCACTCCCAGCTGGCTAGAGCAAACTCTCATGGTATTCAAAAGATTTCAAGTACTATTTGAACCTAGGTCTGCTTGTGAACTCCTTGTAAAGTTCTGTGTGAAACTGTGAAATATCAAACACCTAAAGTAGTGGTTTTCCTGTGTGCTGTTTCTGACTTATTGTTGTTGGCTCCGAGGCCTCGAGCAGATGTTTCTTTCTGTTCCCAGTCCAATAGTGAAGTGGACTCCGTGACACAATAACAAAGTGTTTGTGGCGAAGAAATTGGATTTCACCCACTGGTTATTTTATTTAGGTTGCACCTCTTTGTGTTATTGTATTTGATTTGAACAGCTTGAGCCAAGTTAGTGTTTGAGCATCCACAGTCTCCATTGAGCTGAGGAGTTCTCTGTGAAAACACATATCCTTGAGAGAGAGATATTTTCTCCATATAATGTCTTCCATTCTCTCCATCCCTATTTGTCGTGCCTCTGCATCTCATCCTCCTATGCACTTCATTTTCTATAATGTACACATGCTATGTTATCATTAGGTTTTACCTCAAGTTAGACCGCAAGATTAAAAAGCATTAGAATGGAATAGACCAAAAAGAAAAGACAGAGGAGAAACCCTGGCACAGCTATCCATTGATAATGTCCTTCTTTCCATCCATTATTTTTGTTCCCAATTTGTTTGTGGCCACGTGTGTGTGTGATGCTGCGGGGCTGGCTGGAAGTGTCTCTCGTGGGCCTGCGCTGCAGAGGGGGAACGCACAGGGAGATCAGTGGCCTAATTGCATTCCAGAGAGGCTCATTTAAGTTGCTGTTCCAGGGTTTATTCTGGGCTGCCTACACAGGTGGGCGTAGCGAGAGAAGACCCTGGGAGGGAGGTTCCATATCCGAGTCTCATCCCAGCCTACTACGCTCTCCCTCGCCTCTGTCACACCAAGTCCATAAGAAACCTGTTAGAACTGGTTTGGCAAAGAGCTCAACATGAAATGACCAAAAACAAACAAATGCATCTTATCACTGTCCACGTGTGTTTATAGTTCCAACATCTTGTAACGGCTGTTGGTGGAAGAAGGTGAGGACCAAAGCGCAGCACGTTTTCATGTTATTTATTAAACTGAACACAAAATACAACCGAAACAGCTCCGTCAGGAGCAAACCATACTAAACAGAAAATAACTACCCCCACCACACAGATGGGAAAAGGCTACCTAAGTAAGGTTCTCAATCAGAGACAACGATAGACAGCTGCCTCTGATTGAGAACCACACCCGGCCAAACAACACAGAAATCCACCCAGAATGCCCACCCTAGTCACACCCTGGCCTAACCAAAATAGAGAATTAAAGCCTCTCTATGGCCAGGGTGTGACACATCTACTATTTTTGTTTTAATTTAGCTGTTAAACCAGATGTCTTGTCTTGGGACCTTAGACCGGATTTCTTGTTTTATTAGTAAGACAAATCCTATATTCACGCTAGCTTTAGCGATCTCTCATTTAGGGATGGGAATTGCCAGGGACCTCACAATATGATATTATCACGATACATAGGTGCTGATATGATATGTATTGCTATTCTCACGATTGCGACTCGATATTGTGATTTTATTGCAATGAGATGTTCCGAACATATTGTTCACTATATCTGCTGCAGAGAGACGAGATCGAATGAGAACTAGATCAGTCAGGGAAATAGAAGTGCTGAAAACATGTTGGCTCACTATTTATAAGGAAGATGGAGAACAAGCTATAGGATGGACCAGAGTTTGGCGCAGTCGACTAGCGCTAGCTAAAAATAGCCAAAACAAAAAAAAATGACCGCAGTCTCGGTACTAACCATGCGATTAGCCAAAAAAAAAAGTATAGATACAAATGTTTTCCTCCACTCCTGACTGCATGTGCTGCCATTCAAGTCCATGGTGGCGTAATGAGTGGACTAGTGGCCATTGTGAGTGTATCCATCTCATCTGAGTGTGTTGTTCTCTCATTTATGTCTGGAAGTAGCTAGCAAGCTAACCAGTTAGCTTGGGTGCTTGACTGCCATTGTGTGGTCCGAACACTCTGATCAATCCTACTCCTCAGCCAGAGCATCCAGTGTGCACTCTTAACGCTCAGAGTGCCTTGTTTGTGTGTCTGTCTGTGCTTTCCTCTCCCTCCCTCCCCCCACCGGCCCTATCTGTTTTTCTCACACTACTCATTAACCCCGAGATGCTCTCACAAAATGTTTTATTATATATATATATATATATATATATATATATATACACACACACACAAGGTCCTTTGCTGTTGTTATGGGATTGATTTGTACTTTTCGCACCAAAGTATGTTCATCTCTAGGAGACAGAACGTGTCTCCTTCTTGAGCGGTATGACGGCTGCGTGGTCCCATGGTGTTTATACTTGCATACTATTATTTGTACAGATGAACGTGGTACCTTCAGGCATTTGGAAATTGCTCCCAAGGATGAACCAGACTTGTAGAGGTCTACCATTTTTTTCTGAGGTCTTGGGTGATTTCTTTTGATTTTCCCATGATGTCACTGAGTTTGAAGGTGGGTCTTGAAATATATCCACAGGTACACCTCCAATTAGAAGCTTCTAAAGCCATGATGGAATTTTCTGGAATTTTCCAAGCTGTTTAAAGGCACAGTCAACTTAGTGTATGTAAACTTTTGACCCACTGGAATTGTGATACAGGGAATTATAAGTGAAATGTCTGTAAACAATTGTTGGAAAAGTAGATATCCTAACCGACTTATTTTAGATATAGTTATAATTATAGTTTGTTAACAAGAAATTTGTGGAGTGGTTGAAAAACAGGTTTTAATGACTCCAAGCTAAGTATATGTAAACTTCCAACTTCAACTGTATTTACACTACTGGTCAATAGTTTGTGGTCACTTAGAAATGTCCAGAAATAAAGTGTAGACATTGTTGATGTTGTATATGACTGTTGTATCTGGCTACGGCTGTTTCTTTTATGGAATATCTACATAGGCATACAGAGGCCCATTATCAACAACCATCACTCCTGTGTTCCAATGGCACGTTGTTAGCTGAACCAAGTTTATCATTTTAAAAGGCTAATTGATCATTAGAAAACCATTTTGCAATTATGTTAGCACAGCTGGAAACTGTTGTTCTTATTAAAGAAGCAATAAAACTGCCTTCTTCAGACTAGTTGAGTATCTGGAGCATCAGCATTTGTGGGTTCGATTACAGGCTCAAAATGGCCAGAAACAAAGTCCTTTCTTCTGAAACTCGTCAGTCTAATCTTGTTCAAGAGAAATGAAGGCTACCGCATGTGAGAAATTGCCAAGAAACTGAAGATCTCATTGTGTACTACTCCCTTCACAGAACAGCGCAAACTGGCTTTAACCAAAATAGGAGTGGGAGGCCCCCACTCAGCAGTAAAGAGGCAACTCCGGGATGCTGGGCTTCCAGGCAGAGTTGCAAAGAAATAGCCATATCCCAGACCGGCCAATAAAAATAAAATATTAGGATGGGCAAAGGAACACAGACACTGGACAGAGGAATTCTGTCTAGAAGGCCAGCATCCCGGAGTCGCCTCTTCACTGTTGACATTGAAACTGGTGTTTTGCGGGTACTATTTATTGAAGTTGCCAGTTGATGTCTTGAGGACTTGTGTCTTTCTCAAACTAGACACTCTAATGTACATGTTAAAATGTGATAATTTTTTTATCCTAAAACAAGGACATTCGTAAGTGACCCCAAACGTTTGAATGGTAGTGTGTGTTAGAGGTCGACCGATTTATCGGAAGGGCAGATTAATTAGGGCCGATTTCATGTTTTCATAACAATTTTTGGACACCGATTTGGCCATTATTTTTTAAATTTTTATTTAACTAGGCAAGTTAGGTAAGAACACATTCTTATTTCCAATGACGACCTAGGAACGGTGGTTTAACTGCCTTGTTCAGTGGCAGAATGACAGATTTTTACCTTGTCAGTTCGGGGATTTGTTTTTGCAACCTTCCGGTTACTAGTCCAATGCTCTAACCACCTGCCTTACATTGAACTCCACGAGGAGCCTGCATGGCAGGCTGACTACCTGTTACGCGAGGGCAGCAAGAAGCCACGGTAAGTTGCTAGCTAGTATTAAACTTATAAAAAACAATCAATCGTAACATAATCACTAGTTAACTCCACATGGTGGATGATATTACTAGTTTATCTAGCGTGTCCTGCGTTTCATATAATCGATGCGGTGCCTGTTAATTTCTCATCGAATCGCAGCCTACTTCGCCAAACGTATGATGATTTAGCACTGTCGTTGCACCAAACCTCACCATAAACATCAATGCCTTTCTTTAAAATCAATACACAAGTATATATTTTTAAACCTGCATATTTAGTTAATATTGCCCGCTGACATGAATTTCTTATCATTAGAGAAATTGTGTCACTTCTCTTGCACTCCGTGCAAGCAGTCAGGGTATATGCAGTAGTTTGGGCCGCCTGGCTCGTTGCGAACTGTGTGAAGTCCATTTATTCCTAACAAAGACTGAAATTAATTTGCCAGAAATGTACATAATTATGACATAACATTGAAGGTTGTACAATGTAACTGCAATATTTAGACTTAGGGATGCCACCCGTTAGATAAAATACGGAACAATTCCGTATTTCACTGAAAGAATAAACGTTTTGTTTTCGAAATGATACTTTCCGGATTCGACCATATTAATGACTAAAGGCTCGTATTTCTGTGTGTTATGTTATAATTAAGTCTATGATTTGATAGAGCAGTCTGACTGAGCGGAGGTAGGCAGCAGCAGACTCATAAGCATTCATTCAAACAGCACTTCGGTGCGTTTGCCAGCAGCTCCTCGCAATGCTTCAAGCATTGAGCTGTTTATGACTTCAAGCCTATCAACTCCCAAGATTAGGCTGGTGTAACTGATGTGAAATGGCTCGCTAGTTAGCGAGTGCGAGCTAATAGCGTTTCAATCGGTGACGTCACTCGCTCTGAGACTTGGAGTAGTTCCCCTTGCTCTGCAAGGGAAGCGGCTGTTGTGGAGCGATGGGTAACGATGCTTCGAGGGTGGCTGTTGTCGACATGTTCCTAGTTCGAGCCTAGTTAGGGGCGAGGAGAGGGACGGAAGCTATACTGTTACACTGGCAATACTAAAGTGCCTATAAGAACATCCAATAGTCAAAGGTATATGAAATACAAATGGTATAGAGAGCTTTCACATGTTCTCATGTTCTGAGCAAGGAACTTAAACGTCAGCTTTTTTACATGGCACATACTTTTACTTTCTTCTCCAACACTTTGTTTTTGCATTATTTAAAACAAATTGAACATGTTTCAGGCTAAATTGATTTTATTGATGTATTTATTATATTAAGTTAAAATAAGTGTTCATTCAGTATTGTTGTAATTGTCATTATTACAAATAAAATAAAAACGGCCGATTAATCGGTATCGTCTTTTTTTGGTCCTCCAATAATCGGTATCGGCGTTGAAAAATCATAATCAGTCGACCTCTAGTGTGTGTGTGTGTGTGTGTGTGTGTGTATATATATATATATGTGTGTATGTATGTATGTATGTATGTATATATATGTATATATATGTGTGTGTGTTTGTATGTATGTTTGCATATGTTGTTTTTTATCTAACAGCTGACAGAAGAAGGGATGGCTGGGTGTTCAAGTGATTTAGGTAGTTTATGCGGACTCTTAACGTGATAAAACTTTGCTGATCCTTGTTACAACAAGCAAGGTGTTGTAGCAAACTATTCTTCAGTTGCCTAGGCAATGCCCCCTACAATGCAGCAGCATACATTAAAATATAATTATTACAACAGACCTGGAACCTCTAACCCTGGAAATTTGAATAGTAAAAAAAAAAGATTTCAATTTTATTTTCATCCTTAACCGTCGGTTTACGCGGTTATATGTTAATTGTGCCATCCTTAATCACTACTTTCAATGTAAAGCCACTGCTGTATCTCTCAATCTCTCTGGGTGGTTTAGCTCAGTAGTAGTTAGTTTGGTTAAGTTAAGTGGCCAACTGCATCTTTGTGTGGAATGCTATCATGAGTAGAAGAGGTCATTCAGATTTATACAAACAGGGCGTTCCTGTGGGAGCAGCTAGGGGTTAACGAGTGGTGTGAGAAAAACAGACAGGGGTGGTGGGGGGAGGGAGAGTGAAGCATTCACACAAACGGCCCTCTGGAGTTAACCCTGCAGATGTGAGGGCCAGTTGGGGGACAGCCTCAGTGTGTTTCCCTTTTTTTTCAGATCTTTCTCACATTTGGATTAGACAGCGTAACATACAGGCAACAAGTCTACAGTACACTACACTCTTAGAAATTAAAGGGTTATTCAGCTGTCCCCATAGGGGAACCCTTTTACGTTCCAGGTAAACCCCTTTTTGGTTCCAGGTAGAACCCTTTGGGGTTCCATGTAGAACCTTCTGTGGAAAGGGTTCGACATCAAACCCAAAAGGGTTCTTCAAAGGGTTCTCCTTTAGGTTCTAGATTGTACCTTTATTTCTAAGAGTGCACTGTTGTTTTAAGTTGGTTTGTTTGGTAATTGGTATGGTTTCTTACTAGAAATGAGTAAGATGCTGCCAGTAAAGCACATAGAATAAAGAATTAAGGATATATTTTTTATCAATTAGCAAAGTAGACAATGTGAGAACAACTCAAACAGATTCCAAAGTGTCCAGAACAATTCAATTCAATTTAAGGGGCTTTATTGGCATGGGAAACATGTTTGCATTGCCAAAACAAGTGAAATAGATAATTAACAAAAGTGTCTGCAAACGTTACTCACAAACATTCCAAAAAGAATAAAGACATTTCAAATGTCATATTATGTCTATATACAGTTTTGCAATGATGTGCTAATAGTTAAAGTACAAAAGGGAAAATAAATAAACATAAATATAGGTTGTATTTACAGCTGTGTTTGTTCTTCACTTGTTGCCCTTTTCTTGTGGCAACAGGTCACACATCTTGCTGCTGTGATGGCACACTGTGGTATTTCACCCAATAGATAGGGGAGTTTATCAAAATTGGATTTGTTTTCAATTTCTTTGTGGGTCTGTGTAATCTGAGGGAAATATGTGTCTCTAATATGGTCATACATTTGGCAGGAGGTTAGGAAGTGCAGCTCAGTTTCCACCTCATTGTGTGGGCAGTGTGCACATAGCCTGTCTTCTCTTGAGAACCAGGTCTGTCTTTGGTGGCCTTTCTCAACAGCAAGGCTATGCTTGAGTCTGTGTATAGTCAAAGAGTTCCTTAATTTTGGGTCAGTCATAGTGGTCAGGTATTCTGCCACTGTGTACTCTCTGTTTAGGGCCAAATAGCATTCTAGTTTGCACTGTTTGTTTGTAAATTCTTTCCAATGTGTCGAGTAATTATATATATATTTGTCTCATGATTTGGTTGGGTCTAATTGTGTTGCTCTCCTGTGGCTCTGTTGGGTCTGTTTGTGTTTGTGAACAGAGCCCCAGCCTGCTTTGGAGGGTCTTCTCCAGGTGTATTTCTCTGTAGGTGATGGATTTGTTATGGAATTGTTTGGGAATTGCTTCCTTTTAGGTGATTGTAGAATTGAGCATCTCTTTTCTGGATTTGGATAATTAGCGGGTATCGGCCTAATTCTGCTCTGCGTGCCTTATTTGGTGTTTTACGTTGTACACGGGATATTTTTGCAGAGTTCTGCATGCGGAGTCTCAATTTGGTGTTTGTCCCATTTTGTGGATTCTTGGTTGTTGAGCGGACCCCAGACCTCACTACCATGAAGGGCAATGGGTTCTATAACGGATTCACACCTAACTGGTGTGTCTAATTGTATATTCCTTTTGATGGCGTAGAAGGCCCTTCTTGCCTTGTCTCTCAGATCGTTCACAGCTTTGTGGAAGTTACCTGTGGCACTGATGTTTAGGTTCGAGGTATGTATTGTTTTGTTTGTGTGCCCTAAGGCAACGGTGTCTAGATGGAATTTGTATTCGTGGTCCTGGGAACTGGACCTTTTTTGCAACACCATTATTTTTGGGGCCCAGGTCTGACAGAATCTGTGCAGAAGATCTAGGTGCTGCTGTAGGCCCTCCTTGGTTGGTGACAGAAGCACCAGATTATCAGCCAACAGTAGACATTTGACTTCAGATTCTAGTGGTGGGAGGCCGGGTGCTGCAGAACAACAGTTTTTTGTTGTTGAAAACCCCTCCCTCCTTTCCTTGACCATGCAGTAAATCCAGCAGCACGGCCCACTCTCCGAAATCTAACATGACATTGTTGACCCAAACACCTGCTCTGGCCACTGTTCTCTCCTACAGCCCTGCTATATACACCCAAGCAGGGATCCAGTGGGTGCTTTTCATTTGTAAGACCCTTCTCACGTAAATAGAGAGACCCCCACCCTCCTCTTCCACCCACCACACACCACCCTCCTCCATTCCACTTATCAAAGGTCTGGAGACAACCAGAGACAGAAAGAGAGAGAGGGAGGGAGAGAGACGATCCCTCCATTGTTTTGTCTATGCTGACACATTAATGGTGGGTTTCTGTTGGGGCTGTGGCTGGGGTTGGGTGGGGGGTATGATTGGTATGGGTATAGGGGACGAAGAATGGGAGGGTGGGGGGGGTGGGGATAATGGATGCCGTGAGCCCCCCGCTGGTCTCCCTGTCTGTGAGTTTGACCTGCTTTGACAGTCCTAGACCCAGACCTTGGCCCAAGCAGTCCACAGGGTGCTGGGCTATGGGACTCTGCTGCCCTCCACCCAAACACTACATGGGCCTGTCCCACGCACACACCACAGTGCTCATGCACAAATGCATGCATGCGCACACACACACACACAGCAGGACTGGGACTACACTAAAACGGAAAGCCTCATTATTGTCATTGAAGCTAATACATTCAGCTATATGAACAGGGAGCATGACAAGAAGATTTAAACAACAAAGTGAGCTACAGAGAATCAAATTTATTCAATTTTTATTTGTATGCTACAGGCGACACCAATTGGTCATACACACATGTACATTAACATGCATTGCATACGTACAAAAGTCATTAGATAACATAACTCCACTGTGTCTGAAAAGTTGTATGCAGAAGTAGTAGCCCATGCTTTTCCAAACTGGGCATGCCATGGGTCGTCTACTGCCCTGTCCTCCTGTCGTTGTTTATCCCTCTCTTCTTCTGGTTCTCTCCAACACACAGCTTACAGCAGGGCTCTTTGTCTGCCCGCCGGGAGTGGGGAGGCAAAGCAGAGTTTGTTCATAATGGATTATTGATTGGTCTGAGAATCCGCTGGCTTGGGGTTGATGGAGGGAGAGGCGAGGGGACGGGGGCTCTGTCCACACCACTGCTGTCCCGCTCTGAGCACTGAATGTCCACTTTATGAGCCCCTGTCTCTGTACTGTGTGTGTGTGTGTGTGTGTGTGTGTGTGTGTGTGTGTGTGTGTGTGTGTGTGTGTGTGTGTGTGTGTGTGTGTGTGTGTGTGTGTGTGTGTGTGTGTGTGTGTGTGTGTGTGTGTGTGTGTGTTTTTAAAGAGTTCTCTGTGTCTAATGCCCAAAGCACACATGTGACTGACTGCAGCTCTCAGTATGTACCAGTCACTTTCAAAGCTTACTCTCTCTCTCTCTCTCTGTCTCTCTCTCTCTGTCTCTCTCTCTCTGTCTCTCTCTCTCTCTCTCTCTCTCTCTCTCTCTGTCTCTCTCTCTGTCTCTCTCTCTGTCTCTCTCTCTGTCTCTGTCTCTCTCTCTGTCTCTCTCTCTCTCTCTCTCTCTCTGTCTCTCTCTCTCTGTCTCTCTCTCTGTCTCTCTCTCTGTCTCTGTCTCTCTCTCTCTGTCTCTCTCTCTCTGTCTCTCTCTCTCTCTCTCTCTCTCTCTCTCTCTCTGTCTCTCTCTCTCTCTCTCTCTCTCTGTCTCTCTCTGTCTCTCTCTCTGTCTCTCTCTCTCTCTCTCTCTCTCTCTCTCTCTCTCTCTCTCTCTCTCTCTCTCTCTCTCTCTCTCTCTCTCTCTCTCTCTGTATGGAGCAGTGTTAGAAGCTCACAGTGTGCGTGGACCAGATCGAAATCTGGGTGGATAACTTTTGTAAAGCACCCCTCTGTTTGGCAATTTTATTTCTGTGTGTGTGTTTCTGTGTGCGTGTGCAGGCGTGTGTATGTGCATGTTTGTGCATTTGTTCAAGCATGTGTGTGGGAATAAGCAGTCCACTTTTTATTTTCTTTCTGTACAGGTTCCTCTTAAAACATTTTTTTTAAATTTCACCTTTATTTAACCAGGTAGGCCAGTTGAGAACAAGCTCTCATTTACAACTGTGACCTGGCCAAGATAAAGCAAAGCAGTGTGACAAAAACAACAACACAGAGTTACACATAAACAAGGTAGGCAGTAAATAGGCCCTAGAGGCGAAAATAATTACAATTTAGCCTTAATACTGGAGTAATAGATGTGCAGATGATGATGTGCAAGTAGAGATACTGGGTTGCAGAAGAGCAAGAGGGTAAGTAATAATATGGGGATGAGGTAGTCAAGTGTGCTATTTACAGATTCGCTTTGTACAGGTACAGTGATCGGTAAGCTGCTCAGACAGCTGATGCCTAAAGTTAGAGAGGGAGATATAAGACTCCAGCTTCAGAGATTTTTGCAATTTGTTCCAGTCATTGGCAGCAGAGAACTGGAAGGAAAGGTGGCCAAAGGAAGTGTTGGCTTTGGGGATGACCAGTGCAATACACCTGCTGGTGTTGCTATGGTGACAAGTGAGCTGAGATAAGGCGGGGCTTTACCTAGCAAAGACTTATAGATGACCTGGAGCCAATGAGTTTGGTGACGGATATGTATTGAGGGCCAGCCAACGAGAGCATACCATGCTGTGCTCTGTGTAACCAATGAGGCTACAACATGCCCCACACTGAAATGGCCACTGAAATGGCCCTGAGCCATTTGCTTTAATAAAGCATATAGTGAGTGAGAAGGAGAGAGAGAAAGTGTGTTTTTAAAGGCCAAATCACCCCCCCCCCCCACCCTCCTCTGTGTTTGGAGATGTGTGCTGCATCTCCGTCCCTCTTTGCGCTGTTTGTTGTGATTGAGAGCCCTCCCTCTGGCTGACAGTGTCGTCCATCACAGCGATGAGAGTAAAGCTCTGGCCCTCCGCTCTCCTCACCCACTTGCACCTCCTTCCTTGTCTCTCTCCCTGCCTGACACACAGATGAATGTGCTGCAAGACCAGCTCCAGATGTCCTAAGAACCTCCCTGAGATCTGAGATGGAAATAGGCCCCCTACTTTGAAGGGCTCTGGACCGATGGGAAAATTAGAGCGGATTTCCTTGTTTCACACAGCAGCTAGACCTTCAGCTGTCTGAGTTCAACATTTTGTGGGGGGGGGGGGGGAGTGTGTTTTTGTCTTCCTTTCCACTAACACCCCCCTTATCTCAGCTGATAACGGTTATTTGGGTTTTAAACTCATGGTACGATACATTTATAGAGCTACAGTGTAATAGACTTAGCCTTTCTCAAACCATCGCGTCTGCATCAGGGTTGGGATCAACGCTAGCAAGATGGAGTGGGCTACATGACAGCCAAGGCAGTCATTTCAAGGTTGGGCTTATCATGTATATGAGGATTTTTTTGGATCAGTGGGGTGGGGTGAATGGGGGTGGACATGTTGAAATCATGTCTTTGATTTATCACAGAAGTCATAATAATGAATGGTAACATTGTCCCTCTGGGGACACATACACACACACACACAAAGTATTGTACAGCTAACCTCGTGGAGACACACAATTTAGTCCCATTCAATATCCTATTTTCCCTAATCCCTAAACCTAACCCTAACCCGTACTCTTACCTAACCTTAACCCAAAAACCTAACCTTAATCCTAACCCTGGCTCCTAACCCTAAAACTAACCCTAGTTCCTAAACCTGGCCCTAAACCTAATTCTAACACTAATTCTAACCTTAAACCCCCTAGAAATAGCATTTGACCTTGTGGGGATAAACAAAATTACCTCAGTTGGTCAGATTTTTGTTTGTTTACTATTCTGGTGGGGACTTCTGGTCCCCACCAGAATAGTTAAACACGTCCACAGAGACACACATACACTATTAGCCAATTTGTCCTTTTTTTCTTACTTTGTGTTGAGAGGGGAACACATTGTTTCTCCTTCAGCTAGGCTAATCTCATTACAGTTTAATTTGGACATGTGATCGTCTGGTGGATGACAGGCTTCATGCTCGCTGAATACTTACCCAATCAGCAAACCCCATTTAATAACAAATAAGATCATTATCCTCTTTTTTTTTACGATTAAACAGTAAGAAATAAACAAGGAAGTATTTATTAAAGGGGCAATCTGCAGTTCGAACAATAACAAAGTGAACTCCCCGCCACTGATTTGGTGAACAGCTGAGGAATGGGGCTGGAGAAATGTAACCACTCTCAGACTAAATGGGGTAAGAGACAGATGGGAGGGATATTAAGGAAGAAAAAGGGGGAGAATGAAGATCTGTTCAGATCAAGGTGTTTACTTGTCAGTCCTTTCCAGCAATGTGAATTCCTTATGGGCGATTCCAAGGTATTTACGCTTTGACTTTAAAATGGATGCCAAACAAAAACCATTGATTACAAAGTATAACTCTATGCACAAGGAATAGTTTTAACAATTTCTACAGAAAAGTTTACAAAAACAAATTCATTGGAATAACTGTGCAGATGCAAACTTTGGTAACAGAGTTATGGTAAAATCTCCCTCAGGTTTTTATGCGACCACGTTTTCCAAAAGCTCTGTTAAATATATGCTCCGAATTATGATTCAAAGATGTCTGCGGAAGAATGGGGTGTCAGCTATGACATGGTACCTTGAATTTGAAAAAAATCTCTTGGTTATTGAACTACAGTAACTGAAGTGGATTTACATCCGGTAACGGAATTACGGTATCGGAATTACATGATCTGTACTACACAGAAATGCATAATTATGGATCTGAATCTCATTCTCCTCATGTTTCACAAGTTTGGACATCACAGTGCAGCACAGCAGAGTACAGTGCAGTACAAAACAGCACAGCAGGAGAGGGTGGAGTAGAATAGAGTAGGGCAGTAATGTAGGGTAGAGTACAGTGCAGTAGAGCACAGTAGAGTTCAGTACATGACAGTAAAGTAGAGTTTAGTTCAGTACAGTAAAAATAATCTCTACTGTGCTGTACTATACAAACTTGCGAATCATATGTTTATGATAGGTTCAGATTTGTCACAGTGTAACGGTTTTCTTCCTCTTCTGACGAGGAGTATGAAGGATCGGACCAATGCGCAGAGTGGTAAGTGTTCATGTTATTTTATTGGAACAGAAACACTAAACAAAATTACAAAATGAATGAAAGAAATGAAACAGTCATGTAAGGCGCAGCAACACAAAACAGAAAACAACTACCCACAACCCATAGTGGGAAAACAGGCTGCCTAAGTATGGTTCTCAGAGACAACGATTGACAGCTGCCTCTGATTGGGAACCATACCAGGCCAAAACCAGAAATACAAAACATAGAACAAAAACATAGAATGCCCACCCCAACTCACGCCCTGACCAAACTAAAATGGAGAACTAAGGTCAGGACGTGACACCCAGTCCAGTCTGTCTGTGGACGTTAACATCAACGCCAGTGTGGACTGACCAAATTTCAATTACTTTTCAACGTCCATGGACGTCCAGTGCTTAGTGGGTGAAAATGCAGGTACAGTAAATGGAAAGAGAGGGTGCTTATGGGTAGGTGTCAGTATGAGCTGGGAGAGGTGACCTGGAGAGGGAGAGAGATCGAGGGAGGGGTTGTCTAGACTCAGACTGTATTATATGTCAGCAAAATAACTATAGCTAATTGATGGTTCTACCTTTACTTGTTACTTCTGTGAGCTTTCATTATCCTCCTTCCTGGTGAGGGAGAGAGATTTGAAAATATCTTAAAGATATGTGGGTTTTTGGTTACGGAATTACAAGGCACAAGGCCATATTGCTTAAACCTACAGAAGGTCAACAAAAACTAAATAAAAGTGTTGATATTAGTTGGCAGGGTCTGTACGTCAACATTATTGTGTTTGATGTATTTTTGATACCTTTTAAGACTTTTTCTGATAGATGTTTTCTCAGACCCCTTCTCGACCGGTTTATCAAAAAACCAAAGCCGTTACTTATGCCTCATTTAAAAAAAATGTAAAAAAGGAAAATGGTTGAAAAATGTATCTATGCCTTAGTTTCCCCCAACGAAAGACTCCTAGCTTTCATTTGACATGCTCCTATAAACTTCACATGTTGGTGCTCATGGGTCCTTTTACATGGAAATGCCCTTATGTAATTTGCTTAAGGCTTGTTTTAGTGTGATTCATAGAGGTCTCTTTTCGTTTTTTTTGTGATTACTACTATCTGTGTTTTGAGGCTCAATGCTCTGCCAGTAAAATCATTCTTACACTTGACTTTGATCAGAACAAATCACGGTGTATTGGTCGCGAACACGGATTTGTAGATGTTATCGCAGGTGCAGCGAAATTCTTGTGTTTCTTGTGCACTAATATCTAGCAATACAATAGCAATCCACACATAATCCAACAAGTAGAAAAAGAATAGCAAGAAGTTGAGAAATATCCAAAGGAGCTATGTCAGAGACCGGAATACAAAAACAGTAGAAGCACCTGCTCTTTTCATGACACAGGCTGACCAAGTGAATTCAGGTGAAAGCTATGATCCCTTATTTATGTCACCTTTTATAAACCACTGCAATCAGTGTAGATGAAGATTAAATAAGGATTGTTAAACCTCGAGACAATCGAGACATGGATTGTGTCTGTGTGCCATTCAGAGGGTGAATGGGCAAGACAACATATTTAAGTGCCTTTGAACAGGGTCTGGTAGAAGGTGCCAGGCGCACCGGTTTGAGTGTGTCAAGAACCCAAAGGACATCCAGCCAACTTGACACAACTGTGGGCCAACTTGACACAACTGTGGGAAGCATTGGAGTCAACATGGGCCGGCATCCCTGTGGAACGCTTTCGACACCTTGTAGTGTTCATGCTCCAACGAATTTAGGGTGTTCTGAGGGCAAAAGGGGGTGCAACTCAATATTAGAAATGTGTAACCTAATGTATTGTACACTCAGTGTATATAAATGGTGTGCATAGACAGTGTGGACAGTATGTGAATGGAAACGTTGTGTACAGCACTAGTTATATCGTATAATCCATGACTAGAATACAGTATATAGATAGAAAGTTAGTAGAAAACGTATGTAAACTTTATTGAAGTGACCAGTGTTCAGTGACTTTATGTACATAGGGCAGCAGTCTCTGCAGGGTAGAGCACCTGTACTGTCTCACTTATTTAACAGTGACTGTTTAGCATTTAGGTTGTGGCTGGCAGTCAGACCTTGAATCTTTCAGTAATTCTCAATGGAACATATTGTCTTCAGCACCTTTGAGAACAGCAACGCTATAGCGCCTAGTTTTTTTTGGGGTGGGGGTGGGGGTGGGGGGGGGAGATGCGGAGAAGAGGCCCGAAACCAAAGTGTTCCAACTGGTTTTTAACTTTAAGCGGCTTAGATTGTAACATGTGGACCAGTGAAATCTTAACGTCTGAGATATTCACTCTCTCTGATACAATACAATGGGCTTCTGTCATAGGCATTAGGCAGTGTCATGCTCCCAACAATGTAGGCACAATACCTATTGCGTTTATGCCTGACTTGCTGTTGACATATTGCTCAATCCGTATGATGTCCATGTGCAGCAGATGATAATTGCTTTGTGATAACTTACATCGGCACAGTTAAACTGACATATGGTGTTGTACTCTCCCCATGTAAAAGCAACACCATTTACTCACTGGGATGTGTGTGTGTGTGTGTGTGTGTGTGTGTGTGTGTGTGTGTGTGTGTGAATCTGCACGCGTGTGTGTGTTTTGATAGCCCCTCATTTCCCACCTCATCCTCTTGTGATCATGGTCAATTATCCACTTATAACGATAGTCAGTCACTCAGTCTAGTGAGCTATGAGTTATGTAATAACCTGTAATCGTGCTGTCAATCAACCTTCCTTATAACTCCAACTCACTCCTCTATTATTCTTCCTTTCTATATATTTATCATCCCTTTTAGTCTCTTCTGGTATCTTGTCAAATTGAAATGAATCTGAATACAGTAAGGGGCTTTTCGAGGTGAAAAGTTCACATTAGTTGGTGCCTTTGTTGGTATGTGTCCTGCACTTCAATTGGGCTTTTGTTGAGCCCACATTCAGAATTGTGGAACTTGCAACAGTGAGATTGAGACAGGAGAGCGAGTGTAAAGCAACTCATAAATGATCTCTCTCTGTCTCTCTCTCTCTCTCTCTCTGTCTCTCTCTCTGTCTCTCTCTCTCTGTCTCTCTCTCTCTCTCTGTCTCTCTCTCTCTCTGTCTCTCTCTGTCTCTCTCTCTCTCTCTCTCTCTCTGTCTCTCTCTCTCTCTCTGTCTCTGTCTCTGTCTCTGTCTCTGTCTCTCTCTCTCTCTCTCTCTCTCTCTCTCTCTCTGTCTCTCTCTCTCTCTCTCTCTCTGTCTCTCTCTCTCTCTCTCTCTCTCTGTCTCTCTCTCTCTCTCTCTCTCTCTCTCTCTCTCTCTCTCTCTCTCTCTCTGTCTCTCTCTCTCTCTCTGTCTCTGTCTCTGTCTCTGTCTCTGTCTCTCTGTCTCTCTCTGTCTGTCTGTCTCTCTCTCTCTCTCTCTCTCTCTCTCTCTCTCTCTCTCTCTCTCTCTCTCTCTGTCTCTCTCTCTCTCTCTCTCTCTCTCTCTCTCTCTCTCTCTCTCTATATATATATATATATATATATATATATATATATATATATATATATATATATTATATATATATATTACTCTCTACACTCTGGAAGAGTAAAAAGAGCAACTTCCTGTTGTGTGCTTAAGATCCCTGCCATGTGATAGTGTCAGTTGAAGCGGGCGTGGGGAATATGTTGGCTAGGCTCAGGCTACTGGTGCTGATCTTGCTGATGTGAATGAACGTTGCTCTGCGGTGCGATTGTGTTCAAAGTGTCGACTCAGCTGGAGTGGCGTCAGTGGCAGCGCCATGCACAATCACACACAGTGGCCCTCTCTGTCTGACATTTCAACAGACTTACATATGATATCACCCCATACACACGCTGACGTGCTTACTGATATAGAAACGTACACACGTGCTGCATGCTCTGACACTTACCTGGAGATATGAATATGCAAATGTGTAGCGGATCACTGTAGGTGAAGTGGCATGCTTTGGCTATGCTAATGCTGTCTCTTTGTTCTCTCTCTCTCTCTCTCTCTCTCTCTCTCTCTCTCTCTCTCTCTCTCTCTCTCTCTCTCTCTCTCTCTCTCTTTCCATTTCTGTATTGCCAAAATAAGCATGTTGAACAAGATATAAAAGACATTTAGAAACATTTATCATAATTAGTGAGTACTCAATTTCATTTGCTCTCTCTCTCTCTCTCTCTCTCAGGGTGAGGACCTGCACAGGCTGTACAGAGAGCTCACAGAGAGTGATGCAACCTGGGAGCTGCTGATGTGATGAAAAATAAAGCCAAAGAAAAGCCAGCCAGTGAACTGAACAGGAGTGGGGACATGGAGTAACAGTGTCTGACTCTACACAGCCACAGATAGAGCTCAATGTGTTGCCATATACCATGGCTGATTCTGTCTGACACAGTGTAAGGTACCCGGAGATGTGCGATTCCAGATAGCGCTGTGTAAGCCATTTCACAAAGGGCCCTATAGCAGGTGCAGAGACATCGACAGTGTTGGATTCACTGACTGTCACTGCATGGATGAAGACCGATAGATGGCATTGGATTCACTAAGCAAAGAGTGTCAGATGAACATGGCCTAAATAGCACTGGATGCAACCATACAGTTGGCAGTGGATGAGCACGGACAGATAGCATTGGGATTGGCTGATACAGACGCAGAACGCTAGAGCTAGATGAGCTACTGCAGATAGCAGTGTCGATCCACTGTTAGCGAGCTAGCGCAGGCAGGGAGTTGGAGTGGGCGGCATAGCACCATGAACCCTAGAGAGAGCGGAGGAGGAGTGGAGGACATGGAGACCCAGGCGGGTGGATTGGCGTTGGGGGAAGAGGGTGGCAAGGCCAGCCATGGAGGAGATGGAGAAGAGGGGGAAGAAGACAAGGCCTCAGCCTACGACTGCAACGTGTGTGGCCGCAGCTTCCCCTTCCAGAGCTCTCTGTCGCAGCACATGCGGCGCCACACAGGCGCACGCCCCTACAAGTGTCCCTACTGCGACCACCGCGCCTCCCAGAAGGGCAACCTCAAGGTCCACATCCGCAGCCACAAACTGCGCACACTCACTAGCCACCACCCCGAGGAGGAGGAGGGGCCAGAGGAGGAAGAGGAGGGGTCAGGTGAAGTGGGTGTGTCCGAGGGCCTGGACGGTGGAACCAGTCCGACGAAGAGCAGCTCGGCCTGTAACAGGGTCGTCAACGGAGACGCTAACACAGAAGAGGGCATAGGGAAGACGGCGGTGAGGAGCGTCAAAAGGGAGAAGTCGAGCTCTGAGCAGCGGCCATATTGCTGCCGTCTGTGCGGGTACCAGACCCAGCGTGAGGACCAACTCCTCAGTCACATCGAGAAGGTCCACATCACAGCCGACATGGAGGACGAGACTAACCCAGTGAGTCAGGAGGCAGTGGTAACGGAGGGAGAAGCAGGGACTCAGGTCACTGATGGTGCCTTCCCCTGTGAGACGTGTGGCCAGGTGTTCACACAGGCCTGGTTCCTTAAGTCCCACATGAAGAAACACGCAGGCCTCCTTGAGCACTGTTGTCGGGTGTGTGGCCGTCGCTTCAGGGAAGCCTGGTTCCTCAAGAGCCACATGAAGACCCACAATGGTTCCAAGGCCTCCGGCCGGGGGAAACCCAAGGCAGACTCTCAAGAGGCCGCGGCCACCATCAACGACGTGACCCAAGACCCAGAGACCAATATGACCTCCACAAGCCTTTACCAGGTTTGCTCCAAGTGTGGCAACCTGTTTCATGACCGAGAGAGCCTGAGGGCTCACGAGAAGGTCCACAACCAGGCTAAGCAGCCGACACAGGGCCAGAGACCTAGTGACGACGGGGACTCTCCCAGTGCCAAAAGGCGCCTCTTGGACTACCTCAGCCTCCGCCCAGCTGCCAAAGAAAAGCCCCAGGAAGAGAAGAGGCGCTTGGGCCAGAGAATCCCCGAGCTGGACCCAGTTTGCAGCTACCAGGCCTGGCAGCTAGCTACTCGGGGCAGGGTTCTGGAGCCTGTGGAGTTATACAGTATAAAGGCTACGGTAGGTGGAGAAGGGGACGAGGCCCTGGCTGGAGGGACCGTGGTGTACGAGAAGGAGAGCAGCCGCTACATCCTGGAGGGCCAGCAGAGGGAGAGACGCTCAGGGAGACGCAGCAGTGCCAGCGGGGGAGGGGGTAGTAGCCACCACACCTCCCCGGGGGAGCGCACCCCCGAGAGCCTGAGCGACTCGGAGTACCGTCCCTCCTCCCGCCAGGGCCGACGTCCCTCGTCCTTCCAGCAGAGCCAGGCCAAGTCCACCGAGTGCTTCGAGTGCGGAAAGGTGTTCCGCAGCCGCCACCAAATGATTGTGCACCAGCGGGTCCACCAGAGGCGAGACGGGGGCAGGGGTTCCGGGTCCGGAGGGGACAACAGGGCAGGGCAAGGAGTGGACCGCTGGGGATCCATCAGTGACCCCGAATCAGGCTCCCCCAGCAGGCCCAGCACCCCAGGGTACGGGAACTCACCACCAGCCTCCACCCTGGGAGAGGACGCCCCTGAGATGAGCACCGCCAATGCAGTCCAACTGGCAGGTTAGTGAACATACCTCGACTGTTAATATAAGCCTTCTGTCAGGTGACCTTAGTTGGACTAGTGAGGGGGGAATTGGGCAATATTTGAGAGGAAATAGAATGTAAACAAAACCTTTTCTCTGACAACAGGAAGATATTTAGCTCTGTCCTCAACACGCAGATGTTGTATGCAGATTTAGAATGACAACAGCCAAGAGATAAGCTTCAATGTAAGGACTATGTTAAGCATGCTGTAGGAGCTCATTCCTTTTCAAGCTCTTTCAAGGCCCCTGATCTTGACACTCTCACTAGCAAACATCTGTTGGTGAGATCCCTATCATTGTGATTCCATCTCATCAACTCAGTCCCATATAGAATGGGGACATGAGCCACCCTGTGGCGATAGTCGGAACTGCTCAGGATCTGTTTTTGAGTGTGCTTTACAGAAACAACATGATAGACTGTATCATGTCGGGTCATTATATTCTCATTTGTGTTCAAGCCACTGTTGAAAACAACAAGACTGTTGACAAAAGCAGACCATGATGAAAAGTCAATGGGTGGTTTGATGAACGCTTGTGCTTTGAAAGTGGCATCACAATGGAGTTGGAATGTTTGGAATGCCTGTCATTTCTTCACCGTCATAAACACGGTCAAGAAAATCTTGAGCTATAAACACCGTGGGGAAAAAAATCATGATAAACATATACATCTGGGTTGATTTAAGATTCAAGATTGCTTGGTATGTATGTTTCATTCTTCCGTAGGGTACAGACAGGTATTTGAGTGGGTGTCAGTGTTGGCACTAACTTGTTGAAAATATGTCTCTGCTTATCATGTTTTCATACACAGTTAAGAATCAGAGCTTAGTCTTTCACTCTCTTCCCTGGCGGTTTAGAATGTCAGAAATAGAAGTAGCTTTTCTTCGGGCTCGAGCAGTCTGCTATTTCAGCTTTTCCTGTCTCAGGAAACCCCCCCTTTTATCTGTGTGAATATGTTTTTGCTCTCCTTTTTAAATTATTTACAGTGAAATATCTGTATTCTTTTCTCCCCCTCAAGCTTTCAACATGAGAATGTTTGAAAATTGAGCAGAGAGAAATAGAGAAATGGCATGAGAACACCCAACCATAGAAGTTCAGTCGACTAAAGAAAGAAAAGAGCACTTGTTGCTTTTTTAGTCGACATTGTGTCACACACAAGAAAAAAAAAGAAAACACCTTTTCATGTCTGTTGTGAACTTCCTGTTTGTCATTCATGTACTAAATCCTCAGACAGAAACAGGTATTTATTCAGTTAGTATGCAGAGAAGGAATCTTACTTATGATATCCCTTAGGCTACTGCATATAACATCCTATGTATGAGAACATTAAGAATATTAGCTCGTGCAGTCAGAGCCATGAGTGAGTAGCCTGGCTCCAGAACTGCTAGTGCAGAATAGACAACTCAATATTTGTCATCACAATGACCATAGGAGTCCGCACAAACAGATCTGGGACCAGGCTAATGAGAGATTGAGGAGAGTTTAAGATCACAGCAATGGGTTTCTTAAGATACTCTTTGAAGAGGTTGAGTTTCACATGTTTTTGCAATATGGGCAGGGACACTGCTGTCCTAGTGGGAGGGTCAAGAGACCAGGGGTAGCAGAATGCGGGTTGCGGGTGTAGGGTATGAGTACAGCCTGAAGGGAGGGAGGGGCAGTTCCTCTTGCTGCTCTGTAGGCAAGTACCATGGTCTTGTCGTGGATCCAAGCTTCGACTGGAAACCAGTGGAGTGTGCAGAGGAGTGGAGTGATGTGAAAACTTGGGAAGGTTGAACACCAGGCGGGCTAAGGCATTATGGATAAGTTGCAGGGGTTTGATGGCACAAGCGGGGGCCCAGCCAAGAGCGTAGTGCAGACAGGAGATGACAAGTGCCTGGATTAGGACCTGCGCTGCTTCCTGTGTGGGGTAGGGTCGTACTCTACAGATGTTGTAGCGTATGAACCTGCAGGAGCAAGTCACTACTTTGACATCTGCAGAGAACGACAGGGTGTTGTCCAGGGTCTCGTCAAGGTTCTTTGCACTCTCGTAGGGGGACACCGTGGAGTTGTCAACTGTGATGGAGAGGTCTTGGAGCGGGAAGGCCTTCCCCGGGAGGAAGAGCAGGTGCGTCTTGTCAATGTTGAGCTTGAGGTGGGGAGCCAACTTCTAAGTTAAGATATCTGCCAGGCACGCAGAGATGTGTTTCGCCACCTGGGCATCAGAAGGGGGGAATGAGAAAAGTAATTGAGTGTCATCCGCATAGTAATGATAGGAAAAATCATGAGGTTATTTCGGAGCCGAGTGACTTAGTGTATTGAGAGAAGAGGAGAGGGCCTAGAACCGATCCCTGGGGGACACCAGTAGTGAGAGTATGTGGCGCAGATACAGATCCTCTCCACGTCACCTAGTACGAGCGGCTTGCCAGGTAAGATGCAATCCAAGAGTGTGCAGAGCCTGAGACACCCAGCCCAAGAGGGTGGAGAGGAGTGTCGAAGGCAGCGGATAGATCTAGGAGGATGGGAACAGAGGAGAGAGTCAGCTTTGGCAATGCCGAGAGCCTCTGACACAGAGAAGAGCGGTCTCGATTGAGTGAACTGTCGTGAAGCCTGACTGGTTGGTGTCAAGAAGATTGTTCAGAGATAGATAGTGAGAGAGTTGGTTAGAGACAGCATATTCAAGCGTTTTGGAAAGAAAAGAAAGAAGGGATACTGGTCTGTAGTTTTTGACATTAGAGGAGGGGAGTGACTTTGGACCGTTTTGAAGTCAGAGGGGACACAGCCAGTGGTCAGGGATGAGTTGATGGGGGTAGTGACGAATGGGAGAAGGCCTCCAGAGATGGTCTAGAGAAGGGAGGAGGGGATGTGGTCGAGCGGGCAGGTTGTTGGGCAGCCGGGCCTCACTAGCCGCAGGATTTCATCTGGAGAGAGAAGGGAGGAAGCGGTCAAGTTGTAGGGTAGTTCTGTGGGACCACTGGACTCAATAGGCTGAGCGAATGAGAAGCGGATGTCGTCAGTCTTCTTTTCAAAGTGGTTGTCAAAGTCGTCTACAGAGAGGGAGGAGGGAGGCGGAGAGGGTGGAGGATTAAGTAGGGAGGAGAAGGTGGAAAGAGCCATCTCAGATCCCCTGTCAGACAGTCAGGTAACAGGGCCTAGTAGGGCGTCCTCTGCCCTACCTATACCCTCTATGTTCCACTGGCTGGTTACCTAATCCCCGCTGACGCCATCCAGTCACCCTGATCCCTCTCCTGCTCCCCACGTCTCAGGGATTTGTTATTTATAGAGACACTCCTAATGGACACACATACTCTCAGAGGACACACACACACCTAGCATGCACCAGCAGCATACCTCCCTGCATCCCACTGCTGGCTTGCCTCTGAAGCTAAACAGGGTTGGTCCTGGGTGGGAGACCAGATGCTGCTGGAAGTGGTGTTGGAGGGCCAGTAGGAGGCACTCTTTCCTGTGGTCTAAAACAAAAGATCCCAAAGCCCCAGTAGCAGTGATTGGGAACATTGCCCTGTGTAGGGTGCCGTCTTTCAGAATGGAGGTTAAACGGGTGCCCTGACTCTCTGTGGTCACTAAAGATTCCATGGCACTTTATTATAAGAGTAGGGGTGTTAACACTGGGGTCCTGGCTAAATTCCCAATCTGGCCTTCATACCATCATGGCCACCGAATCCTCCCCAGTTTCCAATATTGGCTCATTCATCCCATTCCTCTCCTCTGTAACTATTCCCCATGTCGTTGCTGTAAATGAGAATGTATTGTGAGTCAACATACCTGGTAAAATAAGGGTAAAATACAAATAAATGCATGTGCACACTCAGTTATACACACGCACACGCACAGCCACTCACTCCGAGACTTCACTCGAGCGTGCTGACAGACAGGTGATCTGGTTGGCAGGTGGGCAGACTAAGGCCTAGATTCAATCAGATCAAGCGTTGAACGGCAATATCCGGCCAAACCGCATAGCCAATGTTTTGGCGGTGTCGGAGGTGGAACTGCGTTGGAGCTGTCAAATGTGATCATTGTCACGAAGCCACACCAGTCCCACTCTCCTTAGAAGTTCAGAGCGAGAAAGTCCAGGCTATATCAAAAATAATCATACTCCAAATTAAAATCATTAAACAAAATAATAAGGATTTATATCAGCCTGATGAAGGTGTAGATTACATCTCACATTCCAGTAAACAAGGCTGCATGGCTGCAAGATTTCTCTTAATGCGACTCCGTGCAGCCAATGGCAATGTCCGCTTTGGGTATACCGAGAGCCCCTTGTGGATTTGACAGCTCTTACGCCGTTCCACCTCCGACACGTCAAGACATCAGCTGTGCGGATGTTGGTTAAAGCGGATGTGATTGAATCGGTCCCCAAGTCATTCAAATCAGGGGTTCATTCAAGGTTTGCACTGTTGACAATGTTGTTTATAGTTTGGAAATGCCAATGAACATGACTGCATGTCTGCAGGCGTGTGCTGCCCAGGTGATCAGGTCCATGGAGGTGAGGTGATACAATGCTGAGGAGTTGGCAGGTTGCCACCCTGTCCATCACTCTTATCGATCCCAGACAGAGACAGGCCGTTACTCATGAAGTGTGGACAGGCTTTCTAAATGGCTGAGTAATGTAGGTTTAGAATGTTTGTTTGTATGGTTACTGTAGGCAGTGGAAATGGCGAGCGCAAGCAAGATCTGGTTCTGGGTTCCAGGATTCCCTGCCTGGCTGCACTACACGTGGAGGAGAGGGGCGTCGCTGCAGTGTCAGTCTCGATTGCCTTGACTCCCACGGAGTGCCGAGTGGGGGGGGGGGGGGGGTGAGGGAGCGAAGGAGGGAGGGAGGGAGCGAGCGAGCGAAGGAGGGAGGGAGGGAGCAAGCGAAGGAGGGAGGGAGGGAGCAATCGAAGAAGGGAGGGAGGGAGGGAGCGAGGGAGGGAGGGAAGGAGGGAGGGAGGGAGCGAGGGAGGGAGAAAGCGAAGGAGGGAGGGAGCGAGGGAGGTGTGCAGTTAATGGCAGACATCCCACCCAGTGTTTGTTTATGTCAGATGGATGTTATTTCCCCCCGTGGTTTCCCCTTGGCAGTGAGGCAGGTTATGGCACTGACAGCTCTATGGGAACCAGGGCTTTCCCCTCCTCAAACACAGACATGCACGCATGCACCACCTACGACCACAGACTTTTCTGATAGTACATTTTTACTCAATAAAGTAGCTACGTATGACTGAGAGATGTGGTTGTCTCACCTAGCTATCTTAAGATGAATGCATTAACAATAAGTAGCTCTGGATAACAGCTAAATGACTAAAATGTCAAATGTAAAACACGCTCTCACACACACACACACACACACACACACACACACACACACACACACACACACACACACACACACACACACACACACACACACACACACACACACACACACACACACACACACACACACACACACACACACACAGAGATTAGCTTCCAGCCCAACCCTGGCTGGGTGCTAGCCACTGCAGTATGTGGATAATAGGGAAGCCAAAATGAAAAGCAGATGGCAGTGGCATGTTCTAATTGAGGAGTGGAAACACAGTGGTGTGTGTGGTGTGTGTGTGTGTGTGTCTGTGTGTGTGTGTGTGTGTGTGTGTGTGTGTGTGTGTGTGCATGCCCATTTGTTTCAGTGGGCAAGGGAGGTCTTGTACATCACAAGGCACTGAGTGTGTGGACATGTCCTTCTTAATTAAAGGGGCAGTCTGGAGTTGCTACTTCCCATTTTTGTAATGATAAATGAAGGATATGTACCCATTTTGATTCTTGAAGAATATATCTTAGAAATGCCTCATGAGCTTCGTTCAACTCCGGTACCCCAGCATAACCCAACATATAAGCTTGTTTGACCCTGATGTTTGTACTAAACATCCATTGCTCTGTCTATGAATTAGAGAGTGGTTACATATCGCCAGTCCTGGGGGCGAGGAGCATGCCTTGTTATTGTTTCAACTGCTGATTGCCGCCTTAAGGGGCCTCAAGAAGTGTTACTGGACATTGGTGTGTGTCTTGTGTTTCTTCCGGTGTGAGGGAGAGAGAGTGAGAGGTGTGTGATTAGTGCTCTGGAGTAGTGTGGGTGTGTGAGTGTTTTTGTACTCATGTTTATGTGTGATAGATTGCGTGGGGTTCTGTTTATGTGTGTGTGCAGGGGGAACTCAGTATATATGCCACCATGTGGCGAACATTGACAACTGCACGCTACAAACAGTAGAAATATACACTGAACAAAAATATAAACGCAACATGCAACAATTTGAAAGATTTGACTGAGTTACAGTTCAGATAAGGAAATCAGTCATTTGAAATCAATTCATTAGGCCCTAATCTATGTATTTTACATGACTGAGAATACAGATATGCATCTGTTGATCACAAATACCTTAAATAAAGGAGGAGCGTGGATCAGAAAACGAGTCGGTATCTGGTGTGACCACCATTTGGCTCATGCAGAGTGACCTCTCCAGCGTGCCAGGGCCATCGAAGGTGAGCATTTGCCCACTGAAGTTGGTTACGACGCCGAACTGCAGTCAGGTCAAGACCCTGGTAAGGATGACGACCCGGGTGTCCGGGCGGCTGGTCTCAGACGATTCCGCAGGTGAAGAGGCCAGATGCGGAGGTCCTGGCCTGGTGTGGTTACACGTGGTCTGCGCTTGTGAGGCCGGTTGGATGTATTGCCAAATTCTTTAAAACAACTTTGGAGGCGGCTTTTGGTAGAAAAATTAACATTCAATTTTCTGCCAACATTGTAGTAATGCAGTGTAGTAATGCAGCCAATTAAATACATTAATCAGGGTATCAAAAGGAAGGAAGACTATTTTCCTTTCAGTTATTCTTGTTGTGATATCAGAAACCGTGATCATACTCATCATTAGGCCTACGAATACTTCTCGCATCAGAGTGAATTTCTACATGTTGTTCATTTCCCGATACATACTCTCATATGTCGAAATAATCTGGAATGACATTATTTTGTGACATGTACAGATGCACTGAATCAGATGCGAATGCCATACATTTTAGCCTGTGGGAAAATCTCAATTGCATTTCCTTGACCCTTGTCCTTTCTCCTGGCCTCCTTCTCCAAACCCATTGTATAAGAAAATCAGAATTCCCACCCCTCTGACCTGCTCCTATGGGTTTTGAGAAGGAGGTTCGAGGAGAGGGGACATGAGGTATCCATTCAGATTCTCTCCATATATTCTTATGCTTTGGTATTTAGGCCAACACTGTCACCAAGTGGTCATGAGGAAGCACAACACCCCCTTTTTCATGGAACATGACTCAATTAAACCTGTCAGCTACTATTTCAAGCACATCTCTAGGCAGATCAATGTTTTGTAGAATGTTTCATAGACGCTAGTAAGACAGAATGTTCATATAATGCTTGAAGAATGCAGTGGTGTACATTAACTAAGTAAAAAAAAATACAGAAAGTTCAGAAAAGAAACACCAAGGTCAGAGATATGTTTAACAATTTATTAAAGAATGGATAATGCCAGTCTTGCTGATATCGGCTCGGCTCCTTCAGGGTAGCTCACTGCCCAATCAAAGCGTCAGAATATAAAATGACCTACAAGCAGTGAGCGCGGGAAACTATACCAATCCCCCAGCAGGAAAACAGAACCTAACAGGTGGAGGCAAAGGAAGCAAAAGCATACTATCAGTGGCAGCAAGTGGTAGCAGGATGTGAGCAGAACCGGTCAGCTGAAATACAATCACGCAGCCAAATAAGGCGCCAAACAATCACGTCGCGTCTAATTGGTGCAATCTCATGCGTCGGCTGAGGCAGGGACTCAGGTTCTGTTTCTGAACTGGCTTCTCTTTATGTGTTTTTTGGGGGGGTACCCGTACTTTACTTTCCTACTTAGTTTTTGACAACTTTGACTTTTACTCCACTACATTCCCAAAGAAAATATGTGCTTTCTACTCATACCATACATTTTCCCCGACATCCAAAAGTGCTCGTTACATTTGGAATGCTCAGGCAGGAGAGCGATATGGTCCAATTCACGCACCTTCATCCCTACTACCTCTGATCTGGCGGACTCACTAATGTATTTAGTATTTTATTAGGATCCCCATTAGCTGCTGCCAAGGCAGCCTCTAGTCTTCCTGGGGTCCATACAGGAATAAAACAACAGATCGCAATAAAAACATTGTCCACATCATTAATAAAACAATGCATCACACTAGACGTTGTGCGCTATAAAAATGTACACTGCTCCACAATCACACATTTACAATGTACTAGTGTGTGTCTCTTTGTGTCACGAGGTGTTGTTTTATCTGTTTTTAAAAGAAATCAGATTTGAATGCTAGCTTGAGCTATCTGACATGAAAGAGTTCCATGTAGTCGTGGCTCTATTTTCTACTGTTTGTAATAATGTCTGAGAGTGTGGCCCTGTCTGTCCATAAAGAAATACATCTGGTTTGCTTAATATAATATAAAGAATTTGATGCAATTACTTTTTACTCAAGTATGAACATTTTGTACTTTTTTCCACCAGATACTTTAAAACCAGATACTTTTAGACTTTTACTCAAGTAGTATTTTACTGGGTGACTTTCACTTTTACTTGAGTCATTGTGTATTAATTACTTTCACTCAAGTATGACAATTAAGTACTTTTCCCACCACTGGGTGAATGTTTCAGAGAGGTGACCAAACCATCTCTGTTCTGTTTTGCCTTCCACAGATGAGAAGCCTTACGTCTGCAGCCTGTGTGACTTTGTCAGCACAGAGTCCTCTGCCTTCCTGTCCCATCTACGTCTCCAGCACACCTGTGACGGCAGCCCCATTCCAATTCCCAACCCCAGCTCCAGCTCTGAGAGAGGCACCCCCAGTAGCTTCCCCAAGCTGAAGAGGGCCCTCCTCGATGGGCTTGCTCCATCCTCTGCCCCCCACCCTTACCTCTCTGCCCGGCCGTCAAGAGACAAATGCACCGCCGAGAGCAGTTCACCCACTGACCCTCACCATGTTGCTCCTCTGGACCTGTGTGTGAGAGCCGAGGGTCACAGGGGCCCGGCCTCCTCAGCCCTTCAGCAGAAGGGCCTGCCCAGTCATAAGTGCTCCTACTGCTCCCACTCCACCCACTACCTGGAGGTGCTGTGGATGCACCAGACTGTCGCCCATCGTATCAACAGCAGCACCCTGGCCCCCAAATGGGCCCTCCTGAAGAATGGCTTCAAGGGCCCCCGAGAGGGTTCGTCCTCCAGGAGACGCACGGGCCCTCCTCCTGCTCTGGATGGGAGGGAGTGTCCCCCGTTGCCCCCTGTGGTGCGCACCCCCCGCACACGCCCCCCATCGTTGAATGGGGGCCAGAGGAAAGACGGCAGGGACAGGGCAGCCAGTCAACCCAGCACCTCTTCCTCCTCCACACAAGGATCCTCCTCCTCTGCCTCAGGCTCCCAGAGTGTGCGGCCTCCCAGGGCAGGCAGCAGACAGAGAGGCGAGGCTGTGCCGGATCAGGGCCAGCGCTCTCGCTCCAACTCCAGGCCCAGGGTGGAGATCTACCCACGGGGAGGCTCCTCGACCGGCTCCCTGGAGAAGAGCACTGCAGCCGGGGCTCCCCAGCGACACTCAGCCCCTAGCCCCAGTGTTGGAGGAACCACTAGGCTGGTGGATAGGTACATGTTGCCTCAAGAAGGCCTTGGATTCATGCTGTCCAGCAAACATGGCCTGGCAGAGTACAGCAGAGCCAGGAGCTCGCCTCAGCCCCAGCCCAAGTCCAGCAGCTCCCAGTCCCACACCCAGTCTCACCCCCAGTCCCAGGGCAGACCCAGGGCAGAGCGCTCAGCCCACAACACCACCACGGCAGGCCAGGGCTACGGAGCCTCCCACTCCCAGACACTAGGGAGCGCCGTCCAGGTATCCTCCTCCTCTTCCTCCTACTCATCCTCAGCCCAGCATGCGGAGGTGAAACAGGAGGAGGCACGGAGGGTGGAGACACCAGAGCTGCCCATGGACATCTTGAGCTTCCTGAAGAACTGCAACTCCAATGACCTGGCGACACTCTACCACCGCTGGGGCGCCGCCAACCCCCTACTGGACCCCACAGGTAAGAGCCAGGGCAGAGCTGTCAAACAACCTTAGGTCCTTTAAATAGATAGGAAAGTATTTTTAGCGAACTTGGCACATGACCTGGACACAAAATAACATTGAGTAAACAGAGGGAACGTCCACTCATTGTTTGCCACTCTCACAAGAGATTTTAATGACGGTAAAGTCACCCTCTGGCACAAAACTCACCCTTCTCACAAACAGTGAGGGGAAAAAATGATGTTTTTCTCTACATTTAGGCCTACTCTAATACTCAGATCCTCAGACATATTTTTCATCTATGTTATGTGGGCAGCCTGTCAGTGCCGTGATGAGAAGGGGAGACATTGAGGAGGGTAGTAGGGATGATGATAAACATGCCTTAGGATCATGTGTTTAGAGGAAAGGCCAATTGTGAGGATATGTTGAGCAGACCTTTTTTGGCTCGCTGATTGACAGCTCATGTCACATATGGCGGGGAGATTCACTGGACTGGATCTGCCAGCAGGAATGGCCCCCGAGGTGGTCAACACAAACACACGGGCTCAGTTGTGTACACACACACACACATGTATGCAGGCATGCACACCGCGCACGCACGCACACAAACACACTCGCACGCCTACACACACACCATCTGGCAGAAGATGATTGATAGACAGGCCGACTGGCCAGTCTGACAGGAGCATAAATAATGAAAGGGAGATGCATTAAAGTAGCTGTGTGTGTGTGTGTGTGTGTGTGTGTGTGTGTGTGTGTGTGTGTGTGTGTGTGTGTGTGTGTGTGTGTGTGTGTGTAGGAGCACACAAGGTACTGTATATTGTAAAAGGGCTGTATCTGGGGCAGTGTGTGTTATGTAGGGAGCAATGGCGGCTGGTGGAGCTATAGGAGGACGGGCTCATAGTAACGGCAACAATGGAATACATGGAATGGTATGAAACGCATCAAACATATGGGAACCACACATTTGAATCCGTTCCATTGATTCCATTCCAGCCGTTACAATGATCCTGTCCTATAACGCCTCCCACCAGCCTCCACTGGTAGAGAGTGATGTTATAACAGTGAAAGATGTGGCAGGACCTTCGTGGGTCTCTGTTCTGCAAGGCATATCTCCGCTCTCCCGGTGACCTGTCGCCAACTGTTTGGTTCAGGACTCCGGCTGATGATACTCTCACAGACGGGGGGGGGGGGGTAGAGACATAATAATTAACCCAGCAGCAGCTGCTTTAGAAATGGTGATTACCAAAACATCCTGAATTTCCCCCGTATTCTGCTGCTGCTTTCCTAAGGTCAAGTGGGCCTCTGCTTAAGACACCCAGCTGCCAGGCTTCTATTCCTCCTCATGTTCCAGAGAGAGAAAACAGCCTGGGAGGCAGACGTATGACATCGCTGTCACCCGTCCAGGCAGATACCGTCACGCTCCGCCTTAGCCCTTTGAGTCAGATGCTATAAAGTGACCTTTTTTTGAGAAAGCCAGGATGTGTGTTGTTTGTGTGTGTGTGTGGCAGGGGGGTGGTGTGTGTGTGTGTGTGTGTGTGTGTTTAGTCCAGCTCACTTGTCTTTCATTGGTGCCTCAGAGGGAGAGAGAGAGAGGCTTGTGGGTCTGGCTGGATGTTTTCTGGGGCCAGGCAGGGTTAGATCTGCCAGAGACACTCTCAGTCACCTCCCCTCCCCTGTCACCCATACCACCAGCGGGTACCACGAGCCCAGGTACATGCCAAGGCAGGGCTGGGAACTCACCCCCTCACTCACTGCACACACCCCAAGGGCTTTTTGGCTGGCAGGGGAAGAGGTCATAGGAGGGGTTGGTAGTGGCGGTGGTGGGGAGGACAGGGGATATGTGACGATGGATGGACCAAGTTGGTCTCTCTCGTCTTCCTGCTGCCTCCTTGCATCCTGCATCACCGGATGACACGCCGAAGATCTTTTATATTCCCCTTCCGCACATGTACACACACGTACAAATAAACAGAACACAAACTCTCTCTCTCTCTCTCTCTCTCTCTCTCTCTCTCTCTCTCTCTCTCTCAAACACACACACACCTGACATGTGACACACGGGCCGGGCAGCGGAGCGGGCACATCACAGCCGGGGCGTTTTAATTGGCTGTAATTTATGCGGCGGCCGTGTAGCTGTGTGTGTCTGCCTGTCAGAGCCTGAGATGATGCTGTGTGACAGCTGCAGTCCAACCCCTGGAGCTAGCCTCCCATAATGACACATTAGACATACTAATGATGCTTCCCTCTCTATACTCTACTCTCCTCTACTAGAGTTGAGGCTAGCTCTCACCAGCCAGAGACGAGAGACTCGTCTGACCATGTCTGTCGGTGTCTACTCCTTTATGGCCCTGTGTTCTATTCATATACTTCCAATCAATCAATTACATGTGACTATAAAGTCCTTTTTACATCAGCAGATGTCACAAAGTGCTTCTATAGAAACCCAGCCTAAAGCCCCGAAGAGCAAGCAATGTAGATGTAGAAGCACGGTTGCTAAGAAAAACTCCTTTGAAAGGCAGGAACCTTGGAAGAAACCTAGAGAGGAACCAGGCTCTGAGGGGGTGCCAGCCGTCTTCTGGCTGTGCTGGTGGAGATTATAAGAGTACATAGTTTACGTCATTTTATGTATTGTTCGTCGTATTAAATGACTCCCAAATGAAATTGCTCAAGGGGAGAGTTCTGCCACCACCTGTCCTTTCTGGAAGGTCATGCCATCTCTGCCTTGATCTGTGCCGGTGGATATTATAAGAGTACATGGCCATTAAGGCGAGCTCATTCTTCAAGATGTTCAAATGGTCATAGATGACCAGCCGGGTCAAATAATAATCACAGTGGTTGCAGAGTGTGCAACAGGTCAGCACCTCAGGGGTAAATGCCAGTTGGCTTTTCATAGCAGAGCATTCAGAGGTCGAGGCAGCAGGTGCCGCCCTTCATTTAGTCCTTCCCTTCTACCTCTCCTTCTTTTTTTCCATCCTCCCATCCATCTCTACGTCTTAATTTTGGTCATCGGGACTTTTGTGTGGATTTTCATATTTTTTTCTCTCAATTCCCCATTCCCCGTACTCGTTCCCTGTTTACCTCTCTTTCTCTCTTCCCGTGTCCCTCTCTCTCAGTCGTCACAGAGGACGTGTGTTTTAAGATTACATTTTAGCCCCGTGTTCCTCTCTGTCTGTGTTGTAGGGATGCTGAGGTCTCTGGTTCGACCAGGGGAATACGGCTGCCAAGAGTGTGGGAAGAGCTTCAGTCAGCCCAGTCACCTCCGCACACACATGAGATCCCACACAGGTAAATGGAGATTAACACGCGCACACACACACACACGCACAGACGCACACACACAAGCACATACATACGCAGGTGTGTGAATGCACAAGTGCACTTTTTTTTTTCTTTTGTTTTCCTTTCCAAGATGGCATAGCAGTTCAAACGTCTTTTGTCCTCGTCTTGTTGTGTCCCATATATATATATATATATATATATATATATATCTATATATATATATTTACAACTTTTTTCACATACCTTTTTATATATATTTTTTTATTTTCCATTAACTCATCTTCAAAACACTCTCCTGCAACCCGCCTCACCAATTTATATTTATAAAAAAGTATTATTTACCTTAAATCTGTAATCCTCCAAGAAGCTAGCCAGAAGCTAGCCAGAAACTAGCCAGAAGCTAATCCAGAAGCTAATCAGAAGCTAGTTAGCTTCTTTACTGGCTAATCGTTAGTATTCAGCTAACCACGGTTTGTGGTCATCAGCTATCCTTTAGCTCGAAAATCTATCGCCAGTTTTGTACAGCGTGGCTCGGAACGGAACATACCGGACCAATTTTTCTCTCCATGTCCCTGGATTTCAACCGCTAACTCTGGACATTCATACCTGGATCTCACAGCTAGCTAGCTGCTATTCGTGTGGCTATCGGCTTTCGTCGATTCCGGAGCAAACATCAATTATTCCGGAGCTAGCCAGCTGAAGAGTTCCATCAATCACTCCTGGGCTACAATCACCTATCCGGACCCGTTTTACTGCCTACGCGGAGCCCCACCGGGCCTTCACAACTGGACTGCCGACGTTATCTACCCAAAGGAGTTATCCGGCTGGCTCCTCCGTCGCGACATTACCTGAACGCCCATTTGCGGCCCGCTAACTGTTAGCTGTCTTATCGGCTGCTATCTGAATAGAAAATCGGACAATTTATTTATCTATTTTTATTATTATTATTAATTTATTTTTTATTCTTGGGCCTCTATAACTATATCTATTGTTTTTTGTTGTTGTTGTGTGATTTGGATTAATTCCCTCTACCACACGGAACCCCACTAATCTACTGACGGAATGCAAGAGGTGACTATTAATAGACCTCCATCCTATGCTAGCTTGCTACCGATGGCCTGGCTAGCTGTCTAAATCGCCGTGACCCCCAACCAACCTCTCTACTCACTGGACCCTTTTGATCACTCGAATAAGCATGCCTCTCCTTAATGTCAATATGCCTTGTCCATTGCTGTTCTGGTTAGTGTTTATTGGCTTATTTCACTGTAGAGCCTCTAGTCCTGCTCACTATACCTTATCCAACCTATTAGTTCCACCACCCACACATGCAATGAGATCTCCTGGTTTCAATGATGTTTCTAGAGACAATATCTCTCTCTTCATCACTCAATACCTAGGTTTACCTCCACTGTATTCACATCCTAACATACCTTTGTCTGTACATTATACCTTGATGCTATTTTATCGTCCCCAGAAACCTCCTTTTACTCTCTGTTCCAGAAGTTCTAGACGACCAATTCTTATTGCTTTTAGCCGTACCCTTATTTTACTCCTCCTCTGTTCCTCTGGCGATGTAGAGGTGAATCCAGGCCCTGCAGTGCCTAGCTCCACTCTTATTCCCCAGGCGCTCTCTTTTGACGACTTCTGTATCCATAATAGCCTTGGTTTCATGCATGTTAACAATAGAAGCCTCCTCCCTAAGTTTGTTATATTCACTGCTTTCAGCACACTCTGCCAACCCGGATGTTCTAGCTGTGTCTGAATCCTGGCTTAGGAAGACCAAAAACTCTGAAATTTTAATCCCAAACTACAACATTTTCAGACAAGATAGAACTGCTAAAGGGGGCTGTGTTACAATCTACTGCAAAGATAGCCTGCAGAGTTCTGTCCTACTATCCAGGTCTGTACCCAAACAATTTGAACTTCTACTTTTAAAAATCCACCTCTATAAAAACAAGTCTCTCACCGTTGCCGCCTGCTAGAAATTTAGAACCAGGAACAGATATAGCCCTTGGTTCTCCCCAGACCTGACTGCCCTTAACCAACACAAAAACATCCTATGGCGTTCTGCATTAGCATCGAACAGCCCCCGTGATATCCAGCTGTTCAGGGAAGCTAGAAACCATTATAAACAGGCAGTTAGAAAAGCTAAGGCTAGCTTTTTCAAGCAGAAATTTGCTTCCTGCAACACTAACTCAAAAAAGTTCTGGGACACTGTAAAGTCCATGGAGAATAAGAACACCTCCTCCCAGCTGCCCACTGCACTGAAGATAGGAAACACTGTCACCACTGAAAAATCCACCATAATTGAAAATTTCAATAAGCATTTTTCTACAGCTGGCCATGCTTTCCACCTGGCTACTCCTACCCCGGTCAACAGCACTGCACCCCCCACAGCAACTCGCCCAAGCCTTCCCCATTTCCCCTTCTCCCAAATCCGTTCAGCTGATGTTCTGAAAGAGCTGCAAAATCTGGACCCCTACAAATCAGCCGGGCTAGACAATCTGGACCCTTTCTTTCTAAAATGATCTTCCGAAATTGTTGCCACCCCTATTACCAGCCTGTTCAACCTCTCTTTCGTGTCATCTGAGATTCCCAAAGATTGGAAAGCAGCTGCAGTCATCCCCCTCTTCAAAGGGGGGGGACACTCTTGACCCAAACTGCTACAGTCCTATATCTATCCTACCATTCCTTTCTAAGGTCTTCGAAAGCCAAGTCAACAAACAGATTACCGACCATTTCGAATCTCACCATACCTTCTCTGCTATGCAATCTGGTTTCAGAGTTGGTCATGGGTGCACCTCAGCCACGCTCAAGGTCCTAAACGATATCTCAACCGCCATCGATAAGAAACATTACTGTGCAGCCGTATTCATTGATCTGGCCAAGGCTTTCGACTCTGTCAATCACCACATCCTCATTGGCAGACTCGACAGCCTTGGTTTCTCAAATGATTGCCTCGCCTGGTCCACCAACTACTTCTCTGATAGAGTTCAGTGTGTCAAATCGGAGGGTCTGCTGTCCGGACCTCTGGCAGTCTCTATGGGGGTGCCACAGAGTTCAATTCTTGGACCGACTCTCTTCTCTGTATACATCAATGAGGTCGCTCTTGCTGCTGGTGAGTCTGTGATCCACCTCTACGCAGACGACACCATTCTGTATACTTCTGGCCCTTCTTTGGACACTGTGTTAACAACCCTCCAGGCAAGCTTCAATGCCATACAACTCTCATTCCGTGGCCTCGAATTGCTCTTAAATACAAGTAAAACTAAATGCATGCTCTTCAACCGATCGCTACCTGCACCTGCCCGCCTGTCCAACATCACTACTCTGGACGGCTCTGACTTAGAATACATGGACAACTACAAATACTTAGGTGTCTGGTTAGACTGTAAACTCTCCTTCCAGACCCATATCAAACATCTCCAATCCAAAGTTAAATCTAGAATTGGCTTCCTATTTCGCAACAAAGCATCCTTCACTCATGCTGCCAAACATACCCTTGTAATACTGACCATCCTACCAATCCTCGACTTTGGCGATGTCATTTACAAAATAGCCTCCAATACCCTACTCAACAAATTGGATGCAGTCTATCACAGTGCAATCCGTTTTGTCACCAAAGCCCCATATACTACCCACCATTGCAACCTGTACGCTCTCGTTGGCTGGCCCTAGCTTCATACTCGTCGCCAAACCCACTGGCTCCATGTCATCTACAAGACCCTGCTAGGTAAAGTCCCCCCTTATCTCAGCTCGCTGGTCACCATAGCATCTCCCACCTGTAGCACACGCTCCAGCAGGTATATCTCTCTAGTCAGCCCCAAAACCAATTCTTTCTTTGGCCGCCTCTCCTTCCAGTTCTCTGCTGCCAATGACTGGAACGAACTACAAAAATCTCTGAAACTGGAAACACTTATCTCCCTCACTAGCTTTAAGCACCAACTGTCAGAGCAGCTCACAGATTACTGCACCTGTACATAGCCCAACTATAATTTAGCCCAAACAACTACCTCTTTCCCTACTGTATTTAATTAATTTATTTATTTATTTATTTTGCTCCTTTGCACCCCATTATTTTTATTTCTACTTTGCACATTCTTCCATTGCAAATCTACCATTCCAGTGTTTTACTTGCTAAATTGTATTTACTTTGCCACCATGGCCTTTTTTGCCTTTACCTCCCTTATCTCACCTCATTTGCTCACATCGTATATAGACTTGTTTCTACTGTATTATTGACTGTATGTTTGTTTTACTCCATGTGTAACTCTGTGTCGTTGTATGTGTCGAACTGTATGCTCACATCGTATATAGACTTGTTTCTACTGTATTATTGACTGTATGTTTGTTTTACTCCATGTGTAACTCTGTGTCGTTGTATGTGTCGAACTGCTTTGCTTTATCTTGGCCAGGTCGCAATTGTAAATGAGAACTTGTTCTCAACTTGCCTACCTGGTTAAATAAAGGTGAAATAAATAAAAAATAAAAATAAAGTGCACATGTATGTGCGCA